>NC_139719.1:22338711-22596211 GCF_964188405.1 Protomyctophum parallelum | reverse complement strand
TGTTATCGTTGACACACAATTCCATGCTGATCAAAATAACAATTCTTCTACATTCTCTAATTGTGTAGACTTTTTGAAAATTAAGTAATGCAGATGTTTCACAATAATGTAACTCTCGAGAGCGTAAAATGAAACCAAATGGATGTATGTACGGGTCCATTGGGTTTCATCTTACACTCTCAACAGTTAAAGCTCTATAAGGGTCCATTTGGTTAGCAACTCTCCATCATTTACCCGGTGGACCACCTGGAACCCCCTCAAGGACCACTGGTGGTCCCCGGACCACTGGTTGAAAAGCAGTGTTTGAGGGGTTAGTTGGAAGTGGGGAACATGGAACGCGGGGAACAGACACGCTCCCCTACCTGACTGAGGTGAAGCTAAATTCAACGCACTATGCATTGTATTGCAGCCAATATAGGGCCTCGTAGGAGGGCACGAATGTACGTTATGCACTGCAGCAAGCGGTTTCTCTCTCTTTGTCTATCTGTCTCTCTCTCTATATCTCTATCTCATGTATCATTTCTCTTTTTGTCTGTCTGTTTCTCTCTCCATCTCTATCTCTCTCGTGAATCGTTTTTCTTTTTGTCTCTCTCTATTTCTGAGTGAAAGCAGGCTGACCTAGTTACAGGCTTTGTTCTTCATGACAGGCAATTTTACACATGCACCCCCACCCTCCACACACACACACACACACACACACACACACACACACACACACACACACACACGCACACACACACACGCTCACACGCACAGTGCTGTGCTATGGGTGGGCGGCATGACGCTCTGTGATTGGCCCGCCAGGATGCCTCCTCAGTGACATCATAGCTGGCAGCCAGCCGCCTCTCCGTTGAGAGAGCACATGGCGCTGCTGGAAACGATGAGGACGCCGCTTCCTGTTGGCGTGCATGTTCAGCAAGCTGAGGCCGCCATGGCAATAACGGGCCGCTAGTCCAGACGGAAAGCAAACACTCGCCCAGAGCCGTATACTTGCCTGACGCCTCGTGTAGTCCTACAGAGCAGTCAGAACGCAGCAACTTCAATGCAAAGAAAAACACTTTTTTAAATTATACTGTACAGTCAGCCCACATGATGGAATAGTAAACAAAGGTTTTGCAAATGTATTAGTCAATCAACAGCCGTCCCTCTCTGTCATGTCGGTGTACAAAGACCAGAGTCACAACGCAACACTGTTCTGTTGAAATGTTATCAATATCAATAATATTAGTACTAATAATGACCCAGGGTTATTTCACACATGAACACAAATGCACTGTCCATGTTTGTCCCTAAGAAACGAAAGAAGAAATAAATGCAGGAAGAAACTAAACTGAAGAGCACGAAGGAAAGAAATCACAATGGAAATAGATGACTAAATAATGAGCACAAGCAAACAGAAGTAATCTCTCTCTCTCTCTCTCTCTCTCTCTCTAGAATGGCTACACACCACTGCACATCGCGGCTAAGAAGAACCAGATGGAGATAGCCACCACCCTGCTGGAGTACGGCGCGTCCACCAACGGCGTGACGCGCCAGGGCATCACCCCGCTACACCTGGCCTCCCAGGACGGCAACGTGGACATCGTCACCCTGCTGCTGGCTAGAGATGCCAGCATCGACCTCGCCAATAAGGTACACGGAACGCTGTGGGCGCTGGGAGCGTGTTCTCTCCTCCGCATCATTACAGTGCCCATACCCGAGGCAGCGGGTTTGGCGAAAGGGCCTTTCTGTGTGGAGTTTGCATGTTCTCCCTGTGTCCCCTATAGGGTCGGTACCCTCACAAGAAAAACATGCAGTAAACTGCCTCTCCCTGGCCACCCGGGGCGCCTGATGGAGGGGAAAGGAACTGGTTGGAATAATGTGTTCCTTCCACACGCTACGTCCAACCCTACTTTTTATCGCACGACCAAGAGCCGATCTCCAAGCCAACATCGTGTCACACCGCAGTGTATTGTTGGCTTGAAGATCTGTTCTTGTTGGTGGTGGTGGAAGAAGTACTCGCATGTCTTACTTGGAGTGAAAGTATCAATACCTCAATGTAGAAAATACTCAAAAAGCAAAAGTCTGATTTACTTACTTTAGTAAAAGAACAAAAGTATTGGCACCAAACTCATTGTCTCTTCTCCCCATGCAGTCTGGTCTGACTCCGCTCCACCTGGCTGCCCAGGAGGATAAAGTGAACGTCGCTGAGGTCTTGGTGAACCAGGGGGCCGCCGTGGACCCTGAGACTAAGGTACAGTACGTACAGCTAGTCACAGTGCTGGCTACATGCATCAGCTTGTCCAATACACAGCTATTTTCACACATACAGTACATGTCATTTTCCTTGGTGATTCCATTAGTAATGTTGACAGCAAGACAAAAGCAACACGGCAGAGATAGGAATAGAAATCTTTTATTTATATATAAAGAACAAATCGACCGAAGCCTAGACCACAATTGTGTGGATTGTGACATATCCTCATTACAATAATTTTGCACTCAACTAGTGTCACAGCTAAGGTTGTGACAAGGGCATGTAAGTGGTATATGCAGAACCTCCCTATTACAATTTACACAATCAAGGCACAAGGCATGATCAGGAGTATTGCTCAACAAGTCACATAGATTCAGATCATGTACAGGATATTGCACTGTGTGGGTGTAAACCGTTACAGATGGGAGAGAAAGGGGGAAGTAATGCTTTCACGTGTCCTTGATGGAGTCATACGCTTTGTCTCTCCTCAGTTGGGTTACACTCCTCTTCACGTGGGCTGTCACTATGGCAACATCAAGATGGTCAACTTCCTGCTCCAAAACCAGGCTAAGGTCAACGCCAAGACCAAGGTAACTGTCACGTGCGTGCGTGCGTGAGTGAGTGCGTATGTGCGTATGTGTGTGTGTGTGTGTGTGTGTGTGTGTCTGTGTGGGAGTCACTAATGCAGTAATCACTCAGTCCAGATGAACCATAGAGTTATAAATAATTTAGACGGCACCGGAATTCCCCTCCCATCCACTTGCATGGAGTTGCTCACCCAGCAGCATGAGTAATTATTATCACCCCTTCGTCTGGGTTGGAAAAGTGTTGGGCTCCGGGCTCCGTCCGTTTTGGGGCCTATATATCTACGTCATAGAATTGCATTCAATTCAACTGAGCTTTCATGAACGCGCCGGGCCGAAAGCATGAACGAGCACCACGAGTCGTGTGTGCGTGCGTGCACTGGCGTCACGTACGCACCCATTGTAGTGACGTAGATAGGCCCGCTCGAGCTCGAGCTGCAGTACCTACGAATCGGCCAGCATGTCCATTTGGCTTCAATGCTTCCTCTCGGTGGCCGTCGGGGTCTGGAATGAACACAGAAGCGCCCGGGAGGAAGACGACTGAGAAAGGGGAGGAGACAAACCGAGTTCCTATCTCTACACAAAAAAGGAGGTGGTTCCCCTCCCAGAGGCAAAACCGAATGGGTTCCCAGATTGCTAATGCAGCCGCCCCGCCCGGCTTCCACCCACAAACATTGGAGTGCCGAGGCAAGAGGATTCAAACCCCTAGTCTCCATTGTGGTGGGCACTAACTTGACCTGATGCCCAAGACGTTTTCCATACAGTTAACTCCTCTCTGACTAATCCAAGACGATGGCCATGGAGTTTGAGTCAGCTTTGTTCTCATGTCTCACGGCACACGAAAGCTCAAATGACTAACAATTGTAAAGTATTATGCGAAGTATGATAGCTGCTTTCCTCACCGTTAATGCACTTGCACGAACTAAAGTTAATATAAAACTCAATTTCAGCCAGAAGTATTGTGATGCATGCATGTTCATTAAAAAGATTATTCAAAATGCTTGACCAGGCGAAGTCTACATTAACCTGTTTAGACACCTCCTCTTTCTTGCTAGCAACAACTAACCCAGATGCTGTCCCGCATTGAAAGGTAATACAACATACCTGTATAGGTTTAATAGGTCTAAGTGGGTTCCATGTAAAGATTGTTTAGATGTGTAGAACTCGCCGCCAGGCTGTCTTTACTTCCTCCAAATCTGAGCTGGCTGTGTGATGTCACCAATCCTCTGTCGAATATGCAAATTATCCAGTTGCTGAACACCTGAAACTACTTTGCATTGAGCAGCAGTAGTTGGCGGGGTACGAGGCCTGGGGTATTAGAAGATGTATAATGTTGGAAAACCATGTTTATTTTTTACATATTTCAAATGTGTCTGGAGGAGGACTTTAATATTTCCAAACCTCTCTCTCATTATGGCTCAATTATTCTTTCCATTTAACTCTCACTCTCTCTCTCTCTCTCTCTCTCTCTCTCTCTCTCTCTCTCTCTCTCTCTCTCTCTCTCTCTCTCTCGCTCTCTCTCTCTCCAGAATGGTTACACTCCTCTCCACCAGGCGGCACAACAGGGACACACTCACATCATCAACCTACTGCTGCAGCATGGAGCCAATCCCAATGAACTCACTACTGTTAGTTCACACACACACACACACACACACACACACACACACACACACACACACACACACACACACACACACACACACACACACACACACACACACACACACACACACACACACACACACACGCACACACACACACACACGCCTGTCATAGTTGTCATACATTTTCTCAATGTTTCCCAATATCCTTTCTGTCAAACATAAAATAGACTTTAAGTGAAGCTATCTTTGACATGTTAACTCCTAGTGTTCAATTTCTCTCAAATAATGAGCGTGGCTAAACGGCGGTGTGTTTTTCTTTGTGCAGAACGGTAACAGTGCGCTGTCCATCGCCAGGAGGCTGGGCTACATCTCTGTAGTGGATACGCTGAAGGTGGTCACAGAGGAGACTTTGACCACGACGGTGAGTGAGGTCACTGGCACTGTGAGGCACAGTGGAAATGTTATTTATTCGTGATGAACTGTGACCCCTCTCAGTTTGCCTCAAGCTTTTCAGGCCGCCGCGACCCCCCAAAATAATCATATTTTAACTGGGGAACCCCCCCACACACACACACACCTTGACAAGCTCTTGGAATGTAGTAGTTGAGGCATTACATTTAGTTTGACTCCACAGATAAATATTGTGAAAATAGCCGATATGTACAAGCTCGGCTATTTCCAACTGTTTTGCCTCGTACAATTTTACAATTTGGTCCCCAAAATCATCTGCGGACCCCTCTGGGGGTCCGACAGGTTGAGAACCACTGTGTTAGAAGATATAAAACCCCAGGTTCTCTATTCTAGCCGGCCAATATTCAGCTTGTACATGGGCTATTTTTGTCAAATAGATTTGATGAAGAAGGAAATACTAGTGGACCTAGTATAGAATCATATGGGGGACTCTGGCCAAAGTATAAATGACGATTTCAAGCATAATTTCTCTCCTTTTGACAGTCTGTGACAGAGAAGCACAGGATGAACGTTCCGGAGACCATGAATGAAGTCCTGGACATGTCCGACGACGAAGGTAAAATCATTCCGCCGTCGCCCATCTAATCGGTCATTGTGTTGTTTTTATTGATCCGCTGAAACGCTACGTTGCACAGCTAGAGCACAAACTGCAGGACCATCAGCACCATCATGGTCTATGTCTAAGGTCTTAGCGACTACTGTCGTTTTAAGTGTGTTAAATCCACTCACAGGCTGACTGGGGATTCTTTTTTTTTTTTAACAAGAACATCTTCTACCTCCTCCGTTGGATCCCAAACATTCTTGTCCCAGAGCTGGTACCATGAGTGCCAAACATCCCCTTTTTTGGGGGTCAAGAAACCAGATGTTGTTATGTAGACCTGAATGCTTTCAACAGATGATCAACCCAACTTACATTTTCATCTCCATAACTTTGTCCATGATCATGATCGTGACTGGAGTTTCATTTTCAATCAAAAATGTAATAATAATAATAATAATTAATATGAATTAGTATTACCACAAACTCTTACGAAAAGGTCGACCCGGATAAAATGAAATGAGTTTGCAATGAAACCCCTCTCATCCTCATTCTCATTCTGATTGTTTTTCATTATGATTTGATCTTGATTTCTCAAGGTATATATGATTTTTGCGCCATCCTTTATTTCCCTCTAATCCTCTCTCATCCTGGCACAGTCCGTAGAACCAATGTCCCTGAAATGCTCATGGAGGACTATTTCTCTGATGTGGAAGAAGGTATTTTTTTCATCTTCATCATTCTTTTTTCTTTTCCTTCAATCGTACCTTCCTTCTTTTCCCTTTCCTGTTTTTTGTATATGCATCATCCTTTTTTATTTCTCTTTTTCTCTTCTTTTTTTTTGTACTAATCCACATCTTTCATTTCATGCAAAATCAGGAGAGTAATTTTGTTAGTGAGATCTGGTGGAGAAAGTTGAGAGGGACACAGACAGCGTATTACAGCAGAATGATGGTGGAGAAAGTTGAGAGGGACACAGACAGCGTAGTACGGCAGAATGATGCTGGAGAAAGTTGAGAGGGACACAGACAGCAGAATGATGGTGGAGAAAGTTGAGAGGGACACAGACAGCGTACAGCAGAGAACACAGACAGTAGGACAGCTGAGAGAGAGACACCGCTAGTATAGTGTGCTGGTTCCCAAATTGTGGGTCGTGGACACATTTTTATTGGTCCCTACATTTTTGTTTCCAACATTTTGTTTTTAATTATTATAATTTCAAACATTTTCAAAAAACATTCCCATAAGAAAAAGTCCTTCTGCACACCTACAATGGACAGGTGCGTCTGATAACGGATAACGGAGAAGTAGAGAAAAAAGAATCCTGCACAAATGTCTTCACTTGAGTTCGATTTATTGAGCAACGTTTCGGTCGTTCAGACTTTCATCAGACATGAAGAAAAACATTCCCAAAAAAGCTTTTCATTAATTAATACCAAATATATAATTTAGCAACTTAGCAATTTATGTTTTCCGACTGGTGCTGGTGCATGCCATGGTCTTGCAAAGTTCCACCGGTTCCATTTAGCTGCGCAATAGTCGTTGTATTGGCTGCATAGGTGCAGTAATTAACTGCAGTTTTTTAACTCTTGATCAAGTTGATCAAGGTGTCAGACGGGTTAATACACAACAATGTTAGTCATGACGTCGTCACCCCCCCCCCCCCCCCCCCCCAAATAATGTCCCTGCACTTTTAAGTCCTGACAGCGCGCCGCTGTAGCAGAGACTTCATTAGTATTTAGTATCATCAGTAACACCTGTGAAGGAAGTAGGGAACTGTGCATACATGATACATATAGAGCCCATACTCCTCCCTTTGGCTCCAGAAGAGCTGCTCTCACGCTGGGATTTGGTTGATTGGAGTATTCACAGTCAACAGAGCGTTCTTCCCTTCCTCGTCTGCAAATATGTCATGATGACTGAGACAACACAGGAGACAAAGACAGTAGGAAAGCTCAGGGGGACAGTGTATGGGGAGACAGACAGTGTGTGGAATATGCATTTGTCCCGGTTGCCGTGGTTACCGTCTGCGCATGGTATTGCTGAGTGTGTAACACATTTCTTTTCATTTGCTCTTTCAGACAACACGCACACACACACACACACACACACACACACACACACACACACACACACACACACACTGCACTTTAGCTGTCTGTGTGTCCGTATGCGTGCGTGTGTGCAAGCATGCATGCGTGTGTACTGTGTACTTAGTGCACTTTCTCTTGGAGTGTTTCTAAACTTTCAGCATTTGGGTCGAACTATAACTTTCTCACAGTTAATGAGAAGGAGGGATCGAGGGTAGGAGATGGAAAGAAAGAGAAATGCAGACAGACAGACGGACGGAAGGACTGATGCATTTTCTGGTTGTCTAAAACCAACAGACTACAGCAACTACATCAGCTGTGGCCGTTTTGCTAGTTTGGTAAGCGTTAAGGGAATTGCGGCGCTGCTGAGCGTCCGAATCCCGCTCATGACCCGCCTTCCAATCTGGACAGGCCAAAGAAGAGTGATTTTTGGACTGCCTGTCTTAAACATAGCCTTTGTGTTTGAACAGAGATGGATGTGGGGAACATCTGCATCAGCTACTCCTGTAAGTCTCAAACCGTGGTTTTGACTAATTAACCGCGCTAATCAAGTGTGGAGTGGTATAACCAAAACTGATAAAAAAACGCTTGGGGGTGCTGTGCATGTTTGTGTGGCTGTGTGTGTGTGCGGTGTGTTGCTCTGTGTGTGCACATTTGTGTGTACATGACAGTTTTGTGTGGTGTTGTCAACTATTGAATGAGTGGCGTGTGTATCTTTAGTTGTAATGGATTTAACAAGTTGTACACCCCATGCTTAAATGTATAGATAAACATGCACACAAACACACACACATATACACGCTAGCACGATCGCACACACACACACACACACACACACACACACACACACACACACACCCTCCCCCCTCCCAGGTGGGAAAAAGCAACATTTGACATCTCCAACAACACACACAGGCTATATTAAGACTGGCCACAGTGTTGTCCACTGGCCAAATGCATTCCTTTAGAAGCTATATTATTCTTGCATTCCAAACTCAATATTTTCTGGCTTGTAAAGTACCATAGTCCATAGACCATAATAAGATCTGAGTTGACACAAAATAATGTAACACTTTTGACATCATGTTGTACTATAGGAACAATTCCTAATTTTCTCTGGTTCCACCAAACCATTTTACATTTAGTCTGTTAGTCAAGAAAAAGCGGAATAAATGTGTATGTGTGTGCGTGCATGCGTGTGTGTGTGTGGGGGCGTGCGTGCGTGCGTGGGAGTATATGTCCAAAGCCAAAGGGTTTGCGTACCCCTGAACTAAATATAGTCTGACACTTGTACTTCATCTTGCAGCCGCATCGTGCCAATATAAGCAGGCCACCTGCTACTCTGAATGCACTGCCACACGTCTTCAGTCCATGCAACCCATGTATTGACGTGTGTATTTGACACCAGTGGTTCAGTGAGCTCTGTTTTGCTTGCAAATTAATTCAATACAGCGAGCGGGCTATGCCAGTTTACTAATGACCACAACATACCACAGGGTGTCTGCAGCTCCTATAAAAGTCTTGAATTATGTCTCATTAATACCAGGCCTCAAACGGTGTTAAATACTGTCTTAAGTCTTCATTTCCATCCCTATAAATAAACAGTGGTGTAAGTACATTTACTTGAGTACCGTACTATCAAGATGTTGACACATTTGGAAAATAATTAGTACACCCCCCCCCCCCCCCCCCCCCCCCCAATCTGGAAAACGGAGAAATATTTTGCTAGCTTACCTTGCTCTCGATTCTATTATATCGCTAAAAGCTCCAAAGCGTTCATATTTTGAACGAGAGCCGGACAAGGAGCAGAAATGAAGCCTACACAAGTACACTGTACACAAGTCTGTCGTTGTTTTGGACAGGCCGTGTGCATCAATGCAGATTACAGGCAGGTATGATAAAACCAGAGTGGCCACGCTTAGACGGACGTGGGGACAGAAAGAGAACTCAGCTGAGCATTTGCAGACACACATAAGTAAGGTTAGAGGCCAAATATACACAGAGAGAATAGAAGAGGAAAGACTTTTACCCAGGTGAACAGATCTAGTTGTAGATATGCCAGGTCTAGGAACAGTGGTTCCAGTGTTGATTTCGTCGACTAAAACTAAGACGACTTTGTCAACTACCTTTTATTTTACTGACGAAAACTAAATGGAAAGTAAATGAACACTAAGCAATGATGACTAAAACTGGGAGTACAGGAAATCTTTTCTTCTGGGGGTCCCCCCTGGCATTTTGAGACTGATCGGAAAAACACCTTGCCCAACAAGTAGTAAACACATACACACCCACTTCAAGCCACTTGCTATTCTTATCCAGCAGTTAGTCTGTATGTGCTCTCTCTCGCACGCACGTCGCACGTGCACACGCAGTGTATAAACTAAAGTTAGAGCAGAAAGCCTAGGCGGGAGAAAGTTGAGCATGGACAAAATGAGAGAGAGAGAGTGACAGCGTATTGTACATGGAGTAGGGTGTGTAAGGGCTCAGTTACGGCTATTTTCGCACACCCACTGGAAATGGCAGATCTACAAGCTCACAATAAGTTGCATTGCGATGCACTGTGAGCTTGTCCCCCAGTGACTCCGGTGACTTTCAGGACTAGGCCAGATCACAGCTCACATGGGCATGCATCTTTACGTCATTTCCAGGACGTCTTCACCAGTTTAAATAATAATAATATCATAATAATAAAGTTATGATATGACTTCAGTTATATCCGTCCGTCTTAGTGGGCACTGGGCAGAATGTATGTTGGTTGAAATCGGGTGATATTCTGGGCCAGATCTGACTAGTCTTGGTTTGACTTCATCTGGCCCCAATAGAGACGTCCTGACCGTGCTTGCTATGGGGTGTTTATGCACTTGTTGAGTTTCTGCAATTGTTTGCACACTGGAAATAGCAGATCTAGAGAGGGGGAGACTCTGACAATGTAAGGGAGAGAGTTCGTGTGTGTGTGTGTGTGTGTGTGTGTGTGTGTGTGTGTGTGTGTGTGTGAGTGAGTGTGAGAGAGAATGCATGTGTGAGAGAGAGACTGTGTGTACACGAGAGTGAGAGAGTGCACGCGAGTGAGAGTGAGGCGGCGTATAAGAGAGATCAGCGATCCTGTGCGAGTTGCATGTGTGAAAGGGAGAGCGAGAGAGTTACGGACGGCACGAATGGACTGAAGAGAGAGAAAGAGAAAGACACACTGAGTGTGTTTTGACAGATTGAGCCGAGAGCCTTTACAGAACCCAAGAGAGAAAGTTCACGTTTTAGAGAGAGGGAGAGAGAGAGAGAGCACGGATGAAGTGTTGCACGAGAGGAGGTGAGTTTTAGGTTCTGTTGCTCGTGGTTCAGTAGATATGAGGAGGGATTACAATATGAGAGAGAGAGAGAGAGAGAGAGAGCTTTGGTTCTGAATGGAAACTCTTGGCTTGGAATGTTGCCAGATGGGATCTGTAAATGCGCGTGAGAGAAAGAGAGAGAGAGAGAGAGAGAGAGAGTAGGGGGAGGGGCAGTATCAGCAGGAGTTGAGGGGACAGGGTTGGGGTAGAGGAGTGGGAGGTGGCACCACGGCTGTAGTGTTGTAGAGTGGGTGGGTGGGGGGGGGGCTTTGCTTTGTGGTCACTGGAATGCATTTCTTTTCTTTCATTCTCTGTCTCCTCTCTCCACCCGCATGCACTTGTTCTTACCCCCCCCCCCCCACACACACACACACACACACTGACACACACACTTTTTTTCAAGCCCTCTCTTTCTTTTCTCTTTCAAGCCTGCATGTTTGCTGGTTCAACAGTAACCCTAAGGTCTGAGGGGAGACTGTGTGACATACAGTACAGCACCGTAGTGTGATATTTAGATTTTTTTTTTCTAAACATTTTTTTAAGGGGAGATAAAGGTTGATGAGGCATTGCTGCTGTCACGTGGATTTTGTGTGAACATTTTCTTTTCTTTCAACTTTTTTTTGTTTCCCTGGAGTTAACACGTGTTGAGTAAGTTTCAAGAACTTCACTTTTAAGCGTTATAATTTTAAAGAAGAAGGCAGGTTTTGATTCACACATCACCGGTGGAGTTTTGTTTAAAAGAACATAGATTTAGAACACATGCGACAGATATGGTACATTAATGTTTTCAATACACTATAGAAAATATAGCTACAGTAGGTACTATATTATATTACAGTTGACATTATATATTCTAAATATGGTATGACAATGAACACTAGTTGTGAATGTAAACCGCTGTGTATTGTGTAAAATGTATTTAGGTAAGTCGCTCTCTAAAGCCACTCATAGCTAGCACTTAATGCTTTGCTAAATAAATTAATCAAAAGTGCAACATTACAGTATCTGCAGCAATACCTAGCTTATGTTCCTGGCCTTCCTAAGTTTAGTCAGTTGACAACTCTGTGAGTGACTTGGGACACAGTGTCAAAGATTAGACTATAGTCCTGTGTGTGTGTGTGTGTGTGTGTGTGTGTGTGTGTGTGTGTGTGTGTGTGTGTGTGTGTGACGTGCGCGCGTGTATGTAACGTGTGTGTGTGTATGTTGTGAGGTGCCCACAAAATGGAAAAGAGCCTCTAGGCCTGCAGACTATAGAGTCATTGATTTGTCTACAGCAGAGCGAGATACAAAAAGAGAGCGAGAGAGAGAGTGAATTGAAGAGCCAGTTAGTCTGTTCAACCTGTTCTCTCTGGGCATAAACAAGGGGAGATGAGAGAACAAACTGAAATGTCTACGGGGAAGTTGATCAGAAATGGACGGACAGAGCACGAGCAAATGAGAACGAGCTGGACTGGTGAGAAATAAAATAAATGTAGCAATTGTTGACTCAAAGGGACAGAGATCAGACAAGAGAGAAGGGAGACCAGGACTGTGCGTGTGTGCTTGTTTGTGTAGGGGTGATGGACAGATACAGAGGCGATGAGTGTATGTGTTTGTGGTCTAATACTCCTGTGTTGTGATCCTCCAGGTGAGGATGCCATGACGGGGGACACAGACAAGTACCTGGCCCCCCAGGACCTGCGTGAGCTGGGGGACGACTCGCTCCCGCAAGAGGGCTACATGGGATTCAGCATCGGAGCTCGGTCCCAGAGGTAAGACACTGTACCGCAGTGGTTCCCAAACTTTTTTAGCCCATAACCCCAAAACAGAGATAAGATATTCGCCTGGGTATACTCGCAAAGTCAAACTAGTGAAAATAGCCACTCTACAAGCTCACAACACGGCGCGAAGAAGCTTGTAGATCGGCTATTTTCACTACCCGCTACTGTAACTTTCTTAGATTTGTCTTTTATTTCTTCATGAAATTACTGATTTTAGTTATGATTATTTCAAAAGATATTCCCAAAAAAGCTAAACGTTTTATGAATTAAAAACAAAATCAATGTTTTTTATTTTGTTTTTAATTCATAAAACGTTTAGCTTTTTGGGGGGGGAATATTTTTTTAAATAATCATAACTAAAAACCAAATGTAGGAAACAAAAAATAAGGGGACCCATAACAATGTGTGCGCGACCCACAAATGGGTCCCGCCCCACTGTTTGGTTAACGGTGCTGTATTGTATGCTCGGGGCTGCTCTAATTCCCAATGCCATGCACAGTATAGTAGATATGTTTCGATTGACAATATGGCAAATTAATTGCCAAGATACTGACAATATTCAATTGATTTCAGTAAATAAATTCATAATAAACACAGAGGATTAAGGGAATTGATTTAAATCATAGACATGACATGACATGACATCAAATGTCAAATAGCTACATTTTACAATAAAATTAAATCATGATAGGAGAGCACTTGCTTATTCCAGTTCATATTCACAAAAAGAAAAGTATCATTCCTGTTGCAGGCAGCTGGACTGACCTATCTTGTGAATTGCATAGTTTTAATTTAAAGGGGATGTAATGTTGACTCAAACACTAAGGTGGATGGTATACAATCGCCCCCCCCCCCCTGCTCCTACTGTCCTCAGTCAGCCCCTGTCACCCTGCTGGTAGAAAACTACCGTAGGTTGGCTGCTATCACTAGCTAATGGTTAACATGCAGCCTTTCAACATCCTCAGGGCTTTTTCCCCCTTTTAAAGCTCCATAACAATTCTTGGCTAATTGTCTGGGCTTTCTGTTTTATAAACTCCCTCCTAAGTAATGATGCCAAAGAATGCAGGGACGTCCATGAAGTATGAACGCACGTTGTACGGTATGAATCCGTCTCCACCTTAGCTTCTCCCCTGACTATTGGCGGGGTGTGGGGCTTTGCTCCCTTTTACTCGTTTTCAATACAGAGACAGAAACACTGACACTGCGTCTGACCCGAAGAACGAGAGTGGGTGGATTTTTATTGAATATCTGAGAGATGACACACATGTACACTGAGCCACAGGAAATTAGAACCACGTTCGATTCCATGGCCCTGGGGCTTGCAGTTGGATGAGTGCCTGATTAGTTTGAGTGGGGGTTGGCGAGGGGGTTGTGTCAAGCTTGGTTCAATCAGTCGGTGACTTGGTACACGGATGGGTGTATTTCAGGACACTCAGCATCGTGGATTGCCTGCAGAATTTGAAAAGTACACAATAGTTTTCAGTAGTAGCCTGCATTTTGTAATGCTTTAGCCATTCATGGTAATGCATTTGGGAATGAATTGTGATTTGTGATTTCATCCAAAGTGAACTGACCCCCTAACCTTGGTTCTATGTCAATGTGGGACTTAGTCTTCTCTCTTCTTCTCGCTCTGTCTCTCCCCCGTCCTGTCTCCCTCTCTCTTCACTCCTTTTTTTCTTCTTTCTCCCTGTTGTTGTTGAGTTTCGCTGTCCTATTGCGCTTTTCTTCCAGGTCATTTAGTTGTTTTTAACTGCCAATAGCTTCGTCCATTTGGAACATTCCAAAATGCCAATAGTCCCTCAGAATGAGACCATTATGCAGCCTCGATAGCTTCAGCCTCACAGTCTATATGTGTCACAGCAGTGAATTAAGCCTAACAATGTGTAGTGTCATTCAAAGGAAGGGGCACATTTCATGGAGTCTCATGAAAAAATACATCATTGTTATCAAGCAAAAGTTGAAGCTTTGAACATGATGTAACACAGAGGCCATCAAAGCGGATTTTTCAACCATTCCTTTCTGCTACAGCATCTCTTCTTCTGTCTGCTCCTCGTCCTTTCCCAATCCTCTGATGTTTCATAATTCTTTTGTTTTTGTCCTTCTCTTCATGTCCGTTGCTACCGTTATAGTCCCTGTCCCAAAGTCGGGTAAGACTAAAGGCATGAAGGAGCATCCTGTATCCCCCCCCACCACCTGTCCCAGACCCCCCCCCCCCCCCCCCAGTTTCTGCCATATTGCCTTGATTTGATGTAACTCACTCACTGTTTCCATGCGCCTCAATTTATTTGACTACTAATGTTTTGAGTTCGGAGAAAGTTTGACAAATTTGTTTTCTTCCAAGTTTCTTTCATGCATTTGGTTGGTGATGTTTGATGTGAACAATAGTCTTTGTGCTGTACTGTGGTCCTACTGTTTTAGTTTTTTATTGTAAGTTCCCTGTTAACTATTTTTTTTATGTTTCACGTTGGTCATTTTTGTTCAAAACAGGGCCTTGTGCTTTTTGATAGCGTATAGCCTGTTGCATTCAGTTAATTGAATTGTTATTTGTGCCTGGGTTGTTTCTTGATTTGAACTATGGAGAGTCATCTGTCTTTTTCTATGATTTCCGTAGTCTCTCTGTGGAGGTTTTCGTCACAAATCTTCCAGGGACCTGAACTTCTACATGGAACTATTTATCAGCTTAGAAGGATACAAATACACTATGAGCTTGGGGAATTCCAAAATACAAAGTAGTAATTAGAGATCTGAAGAGATCTCCTTCAGTTCAATTAATATCTGCAGAGGATTGAGTGTTAGATTGGGTGTGCCATTGAGTGGATGTGAGAAACCTAATGTAATTTTGAAGTACCATAATAATAATAATAATTATGTGCCCCAAGTGGTTGACATCCCATTTAGTAACAGATCTTTTCATAGCCTGATATACTTGTCCACAGTAAAGTAAACAGGGATATGTATCCTGTACACTGCATAGCAGTGCATAGTAGAAATCCTACTATCATTCCATACGCCTCACTCGAGACAGAAAGTGTTCTGGGAATGGCAAAAATAGATGCACGCATGCACGCACGCACACAACACACACACACTCACACACACACACACACACACACACACACACACACACACACACACACACACACACACACACACACACACACACACACACACACACACACACACACACACACACACACACACAAATAATAGCTACAGTACCACGGGAAGAGCAATAACCTAATTCATGTTCTTTCTCTGGTATTGTCAATTTAACAGAATATACAGTATAGTTTAATATGCCCAAGGCCATGTTGCAGTTTAATTGGTTCAATATCAGTGATCTTGCTTAGCACAAAGAGTCCTGGCACAATATTGGTTGGATGTAGTCACAGTGGAGACGCGGGCCTCGAACATTCATGACATATCATTGCTCAATAATGCTTTTATTTGCCTCACAAAACATTTTTAATTTTCTTTCTCTCTCGGTGCCCCTACTACAACCATTTTGAAGACATGCAAAACCGCATCAAACAAGGAGTTCAAAGAAAAGATGGTTACCATTTTGACTTTGGGTCTTTCTTGTTTAGCATTTAAAGCCACAATCTGTAACTTTTATGTCCTACCCGGGACGTGATCCTACAAAGGAACCACATTACCACCACTCATCCCAGACAGAATCCCTGGCTGGCTATGGGGAGATGTCATATTATGCTTATGAGTTTAAGGCAGTACTCCTTGCTAACCAGTAGGCGGTACCAGTAGTACCATTGTGCAGTGACAATTGGTATTTTATTGATTCAATTAAGTTCCACATTGCAGCTTTAAGTTTCTTCCATTGTGTTCCATTTAAAAGGATCTAAAAATCTAAAATTTGAAACACCTTAAATATTTTATTTCTTTTAGAAATAGGTAATCTTTCACTCAATAGGAACGAACTCCCGTCGCAGACTCGCAAGTTCATGATGTAATTTGTCCATGTGTGGTCCAGCCCTATGGAATATATGAAATGCACGTGCTAATACAAAGTATTTACAATATTGCTTAGAATGCTCATATTATTCTTAGGAAGTATCAAGCTGGTTCCATACAATCCACACGGCTAGACACACATGGGCATATGACATCATCAACCTGCGACGGAAGCAGTCCCTATGGAGTGAAAAATTATCTATTATAATATTTGCCTTAAGTTATTAGCCAGGGATCCTTTTAATGTTTAATGTTAGCTTGTAATGTTTTGACCTTATTATTCAACATTCTGTTTTAATTGCTCCCATTTCATTTGGATGATGGATGGAAGTATTACATTACTGTGCTTCTCTAAGACGTGCTGCTTCACACAAGCTTATACGCCTGTCCTATTCAGTACTGTACTGTCGTACAGTGTGAGATGTACCGTTCTGTTAGGCTCTGACAGCTTTATACAGATGTCAGGCTAAAGGACAGGTATACTGTACTTTAGGTGTTGTGGTATACAGATCATATTTAGGCACATTTTGGGGTGCTACTCTTTGCATGCTTGCTGCACTGCTCTGCTGCTCATGCGGAATGTTTTGGAAAAAACCTCGCGGGGATATCATGCTACTTGCAGGGGTGTAAATGCAGCACTCGCATGCTAATGCAGGATGAATGCAAAGCGGAGGGATTGACGTCTCCAATGGGCTATTGAACAACCTGTGCCACACCTGACAAAATATACCTTGCTCAATGTCTACTGTCCTAATGCCCCACTAAAGAGTTGTAGCGAAGTGCAAGTTAGTTCCTCGGCGTTCACTAGCTCTTTCAGCACTGTCTTTGTCATCCTGGGAAGCTTTTGAATTCCCGCTCCAAAAAGCTCTTTCCTTGTTGTTGTTGCTGTCATCGGTACAAAATCAGGTCCCTGGAAGCTGCATGCATTTAATGTGTGTATTTGTGTTTGTTTGTTTGTTTGTTTGTGCTTTCTGTTCATGTCACGGCACCCCCTCCTGCCCCCACCCACCCTCCCTCTCCCTGTTCCTCCATCGTCATGACGCCTGTTGTCACGGTAACGTGACTGCTACTACTACTACAACCACTACGCCTGTCCATCTACCCACTCCAAGCCTGCGTTCGTTCAGTTCCGATAGGTCCAACACGCTGAACCGGAGCTCCTTCACGCGGGACAGCATGATGATCGAGGAGATACTGGCGCCCAGTAAAGAGATGGTAGGTTCAACCGGCCGCCGAGCAAATGTGTTTAGTCACTGTGTGGGTGCTTTACAGCCAGAGTGAAAGGAAAACACGTCCGTCCGTCTGTCCGTCTGATCAGGCATACAACAGTACACGTAAAGCCAGGCTACTGTAGAGCGGCCATTAGAGTGTCAGAAGGTCCCCGGTTTGACCCCTGCGTCCTCTTGGCCTATGGTGTCAAAAAGCCCCTTGAGTAAGACGCTGAACCAACAACCACTCAGTGGGCACTGTTCAGCAGTCGGCCGCTGCTCATAATTAGTAGGCTGGGAAAATGTAGAGGGCGAATTCTAGATCCCCCTATTCCAGATCACTGATGGGAGATTCTGGAACTTGTGCACCCGATAATCAGAAATAATTATGTGCACTAGAACACGACAAATTGAGTAAACTTGTGGATTTTATGGCAAGGCACTTTGAAGCCATTCCCACAGTACATGGTGGCAGTTCTTGGTACCCGCCAATACAGAGTAATAATCCCACATGGTTTTGTAGAGTATAATCTATGTACCTGTATCATTTACTGGTGTGTTTTCCCTTTACTTGTGCTGTTGCCTGTAGATATTTGTCGATACCAGTGTATTTGTGTTTGCGAGTGTTGTTTGTGTTTGTGTCATTTCACTTGACGTCTTTAAACTTTGCCTTCATGCTACACACTGCTCCGTCTCCGACTGTGGCAAACAGTGTTGGTGATGTCCATTGTCCACCAACCTTCTGCTTCAGTCAGGGCGGACATAAAGACATTCAGTCCTCTTGTACTTTTCTAACGGCGAAATAATATCAGTGATTAGTGGTGCCATCTAATGCACGTGTCGTTGTGAGCTTGGAGATATGCTATTTCCACTACTTCTTAAACATTTATTAGAATTTCTTTATGGAAATGATTAGATTTTTTTTATAACATTCATGAAATACTTTTGAAATGTTGGAATAGCTTTTATTTGACGAAAAGTAGTGATTGTTTTTAATGTTTTGAAATATAACATAAACCCATAAAAATTGGTCCGCGACCCAAACACTGGTTCCGACCCACTGTTTGTAAAACAGTGAGCCAATGGGAGTCTAATTATAGCCATATTACCTTAAACATGCAGCAGGATGACCCTTAAGGTCAAGGGGTTAATGGCTTTGTTATGAAGCTGCAAAACATGACCTGAAGCCAACAGCATGCCGGTCATACCATTGACCCTACAGTCTCCAGTGAGACAGGCCTCTCCAGGGAAACTATTGCCTCTCGTCCAATTCACAGACATAACATGTCCGTGAAATATATTTGTGAAAATGCCACTGTGTAATTAACCTTACACTGGGCTATATGCACACAGAATATGCACACAGAATAACTCTTCCTACTTCCGGGCCACTTCCAGGTGTTACCGATGATACTAATTATGAGGCTCTGTTCCATTTAGTGGTGGTTCTTAAACTTTTTAATTTCAAGGAGGACGTTTTGAGACACACTGCCACTGTTGGATCAGAATGGAACAGAGCCTTCATTAGTATCAGCGGTAACACCTGTGAAGGAAGTAGGGAAGGGGAGCCCGAGTTCTTTCCAAAATGGCGTGTGTGCATAGAGCCCATTGTTGGTAAAGTTAATTATCGGTGCCTGATGGCTTGTCTTTTCTCTCCTGCGGCTCCAGGGGCTCAGTAAGGAAAGGTTCTTCATTGTAGACGCCCACAATAAGGTAGTTTGTCAGAGTTATGCCATGTTACGTCAGTGCATGCATATACAGTATAATACAGTATACTGTATGTAAAATAATCACTGGGTTCTAGAGGATTCCAGCACATTGTCGTTTCTTCAAATATGGCATATCTTCATGCACTGCCTGACTGTATCGGTGTATGTGCAGATTTTATTTCTCATTTATTACTCAACTCACAGAATTTTATATCCCTTCTGCAGCATCCTGCAGTTATAAATAGGCATAGGGCCTTGGTACAGTACATGGTGGAACACTTCTGAGACAGTGAGCAGTTTTTTTTAAATTCTTTCAGATGAGACACACTTTAACAACTCAAAATCCAGCATCCTTATTGTGTAAGGGGCTGTGTCCATTGAAAGCTTTTTTGAGTGACTTGGATAATCATTTCCGGATTGCTACGAGCTTTGCATCCACTTCTTTACACCTGTAGAACTTGTGTGATGTGACGTTAAAGTTGATTCTGAGCGAGACACATCTGCTCAGTGATTAGTGGGCGTATCGCTCTAGTCCTCTGCATAGGAAAGTGACATTAATGAATGAGTGGGTGCTCTTCTCACAAAAGTATAACTATTTTCAGCTCAAAGCGTTCTGAAGTGCACTGGTATTAGAAGCACGCTCTTTACCATAGAAATGCACTGGCAGCTAAAAAGAATACACTTTCTGTGGGCATTTTTTCTCTCCAACCCCAGTATCAACATACTAAGACCAGATTTCATCCTCTTTTTAAAGGCTGTCAAAGGCCGTAAGCAGTTTCTCTGTCTCACATAATTTGTCAGTGTACCCAGTACCATTACTGTACCATGGTCTTTCAGGATGAGCTATATCGATATCAGTTGCTGATCATGATCTTATGATCATACAGACTTCTTGTTGTCCATACAGTCACTAAGTACGATCGAAATAGGCAATCGCCAAGCTGATTCACAATGGCAGGTTTTTTATTATTTTATTTCTTTTTTCATCTTTTGGCGTCTGCGGCTGGTTTTGTTTAGGCTTACATCCACAAAGCTCTACCTAAAGTCTCTCCTTTTTTGCTACTTATTTAACACTTAATATTCAGTTCATGTGTTCATTTCTCACCGGCCTGCTCGGTGTTGTCAAAGGTTGTTTTATTTATTTTTGTATTAGTGTCTGCAGAAACCCTTTTTCTCTAAGTGTGTTATAATTGTGTTGCTAAGAACAGCCCCCTTTGTGAGAAATGTATTATGACACTTGAACGCTGCCAAAGCTTTGATACTGTATTGCCGAGGGTCATTAGCTTGAATGGTGTTTGGCTTGTGCACAAACGTGTTGTTTCTAAAAAATACTGTTCTGTTGATTCCCTGGAGACTCTCAAATCAGAAGAATGTGTCTGTTTAAACCTTCAGTCCAGGACTGATCTCAATTAATATGTAGTTATTTTATCCATTTGGACTTGTGAGTTATATTACATAACATCAACATACGCACAACACCATTCAAATAAAGAATCCAGGAGTTAAGCCTTGATAGCTGTAATTATTCTGTAAATCACCATTATACCCTATTATTCCAATGGAAATTTCCCAAAAAACAGGGACGTATTATAATCCCTATAGGCTATTTGACATTCTGTTCTTTTTCTACAAATGAGTCTTGAAAAATGCGGGTCGTCTTATAATCAGAGACGTCTTATATTCGGGACAATACGGTAATATTGACCTAATTAACATACATTCCGTATCCCGTCTCCGTCTCATTTCATGTAAAAACAATGTTTAGGTTGCTCCTAACATCACCGCACAAACCCAAGCTCGTGGTCACAATGATACACATTCATCTAGTTTCCAGTTTCATCTCCATTGCATAAGGTGATAAAGCCTTCATGGGCAAAAACTACTGGCGAAAGTGACTAACCGGACGTACAGGAAGTGCCGGGTTGTCCAGGCTACCGGAACGTCCTGTGGCACTGTCTGTACGTCCTGTAGTTCAGGTTAAACACTTTGGAGAGTGTAGTTCTTGTCCAGTCTAGTCGCCGATAGAGAACTGATTACGCCTGCCTTGTGCACAACTACTGTAGCATGGCAGCAAGAAGCTAGTGGAAGTTGTACCGCTGTAGATCAAAGTGTTAGCCAATGCCTATTTAAATACAAATGTCTGACTATTGGGAAATGCTAGTCTTTGTCAGTCCCCAACATGTTTTGGGATTTAGAGATTGAGCGGTTTCTGCGGGATGCTGTCGTCAGTCAATCATCTGTTGTCTTACTCTGAGGCACTGAAATGCATGATGTAATGCATTGCAAGGGCAGCTGCTCTTTGTGTTTCTTTTATTCAGTCACCATGAGCTCATGCCTGTCCACGCTGTCCCTCTTTAATGCCCCCCCCACAGACACACACACGCACGCACACACACACACACACACACACACACACACACACACACACACAGACGCGCACAAATGCATTCACTATAAAATTCTGAATGTTAATGTACTGCAGCTCTAAAAGTGTACCAATTGCAGAGAAAAAATTGACCTGTGGTAAGGGTCCATGTGGTTCCATTGGTCCACTCTCGGATTTGACTGTGTACTACTATATGCAGTGTTCTGACTTGTCCTCTCTCCCATAGCACTTGTCAGTCGCCAAGGACTTTGACAACGATTCCCTGAGGCGCTACAGCTGGACTACAGACACACTGGACAACGTCAACCTGGTGTCCTCACCTGTGCACTCTGGGTAAGTGAACGATGGACGTGTAGATGGATGGACGGGCACTGCAGGGCACTATGGTCTGTGGACCCATGAATAATTGACTATGCATACAAGGCTCACAAGCCATTTTGGAAAGAACTTAAGGGCCACTTCCCCATACGATCACAGCTGTTACTGATACTCAAAACGACTACTTCTGCATTGGACCACCACATTTTGGTGGTCCAATGCGGAAGTGCAACCGAGCGCTCAATGTTAAAGCCCAGCTGCACGGGGTTTCCCGTCATGAATCCACGGGTCCGCCTGCAGTCCTTCCTCTTACCACTAGGGCCCAGCGCTTCAACGTTGGAGCGCCTCACTGGCCACTTGGTCTGTTCACTGGAAACACTCCAAATGGCCCATGTTGTCTTGTTGTGGCTTGAAGGAGTCCTGGGTAATCCGCCCCCTGTTTAGAGACATTGTAATGACAAAGCTGTGTTGTCTTGTTTGTCCCTCCCGTGTCCATCGCTTTGTCCTCCATCCACCCTGCAGTGTTTCCTCTCCGCTCCCGCAGTACGACAGCAGGTGACGGCCGCGATTGGTTGCCAGTTTCTTACTTCCTCTTGTCGTGTGTGACATCACGCCTGTCTCGTCTCTCTGTGTGTGCTTGTGTTTCTCTCCCCCCTCACCTGTGTGAAATGTATGTGAACCCGAGTTTGGATTTGTGAGGTTTTTTGGATTTGTCTCCGTCTGTGTTCACAAAAAGGCAGCAGCGGCAGCTCCCTGAGTGCTGAAAGCAGCATCACTATATTGGTTATTACAATGTTTATGCTCTCAGCCGTGTTAAATGAACACTGTATTTTACTGATACACACGTTGACACACTGCGCACTGCACTAACACCTCACCTATTTCTACAAACCGCACGGTGTGTGTGTGTGTGTGTGTGTGTGTGTGTGTGTGTGTGTGTGTGTGTGTGTGCGTGCACGTGTGCGTGCGTGTGCGTGCGCGTGTGCGTGCGCACGTCTTGTCAGCGGTGAGGTTTTCCCTATTGAAGAGCGATGACACAACACAATCTAAAATATGAGTGACTCACAGGCTACCTGTGGAGTCTTCTACGTTGGTGAACTGTGTGAATGTGACAATGTGTTTGACTTATGATGAAAGACATTATTGTTGGAGAACTATGACTGAACGAAAGCCAACGTAGAAAACTCCTTCACATCTCTCTTATTTCCTTATTCTGTGTGTGTATGTGCGTGCCCGTGCGTGCATGTCTCTCTCTCTCTCTCTCTCACAGTTTGTGGTGTTGTTGTGTGTACATGAGTGTGTGTATTTTGAACATCACAGCATGGGAAGCATCGCTGATGTCGAGCAGAGACCTCGCTCTCTCTCTCTTTCCATGCACCATTTAAACTGAAGCCCCTTGTCTGTCTCTTCTGCCTCTCCCTTCCCCCATCCCTCTCACGCCGTCTCTCTTTGCCCCATATCGTTCATCCTCTCTCCACACACACACCTGCTGCTCTCCATCCCTCCAACACCCCTTCGTCCTTTCTTTCTCACCCTCCTCTGTCTTTCTGTCCCCCACCCTCTCTCTCTATACCTCTCTATGTATCTCTCCATGTTCATTTCTCTTCACCTCAATTGCTCTTTCCATCCCTGCCTCTCTACACTTTACCCTCTGTCTTTCACGCTGCCTCTGTTTCTGTCCACTTCCCTCTTTTTTTATTTCCCCTCTCTCTCTCTCTCTCTCTCTCTCTCTCTCTCTCTCTCTCTCTCTCTCTCTCTCTCTCTCTCTCCCTCTCTCTCTACAGGTTCTTGGTGAGCTTCATGGTGGACGCCCGGGGCGGCTCCATGCGGGGCAGCCGTCACAACGGCATGCGCATCATCATCCCGCCCAGGAAGTGCACGGCGCCCACGCGGATCACCTGCCGCCTGGTCAAGAGGCACAAGCTGGCGTCCCCTCCCCCGATGGTGGAAGGCGAAGGCCTGGCCAGCCGGCTGGTGGAGGTCGGCCCCGCCGGAGCCCAGTTTCTGGGGTACGTTTTTCGGTTCAGAGAGAGAGACGGTGGTTGGCACGAATAGCATTCGGTTGTCGGTTGACTTGCTTATTTGTCAACCTTTTTTTTATTTTATTTGGTGACTTGACATACCCCCCCCTTTCTGCTTCTCGCATCCCCATTGCCGACCGTCTGCGTTTCTGTGTGCCCGTGTGTGTGTGTGCCCGTGTGCCCGTGTGTGTGTGTGTGTGTGTGTGTGTGTGTGTGTGTGTGTGTGTGTGTGTGTGTGTGTGTGTGTGTGTGTGTGTGCGTGTGTGCGAAAAGTGATCCAGGTGTTCTACTGTATTTCATATGCGTGTCATTTGGGGTGTTTCACCGTGGCAATAATTATGTTCAAGTCAATTGAAGAGATGAAGATGCCTACTTTGTATCAATGCTAATTGTAAACAGGTCTGGTCGGAGGTCGTTCCAAGACCAAGGGCCAAAGTACGATAGGCTCCTTCTTCCTTCCTACCTACTCTACTCTACGTACATTGGGATGTTGAATTCCCCATCAACATTATGTCCATATATGGAGTTATTTGTCAGGCATGCCCAAATATGAAGTCGATGCGGAATCATGTCAGAACAGGCTATATATGGAGATATAGGGGTGATCAGGTGCAGAGCCCGGGCAGAGGCCTTTTGTGGCGGACAACCGTGGGTCCGACCGACTCGACACCGGGCACTGCACTCCCTGTGGGGGTGTGGAACGTGTGTGTCGAATTTGAAGTCGGTGGGGCGAACGGTTCCCGAGTTACGTGGATTACAGCCATACACACGTACGTACAGACGTATAGAGACTTGGTGCATCTCTAGATAGATTACAGCCCAGCAGAGTGTTCTGTCTTCTCTCTCAAGCTTGACAAATAAAATCTGCCACAACAAAAGCTCCTTTGACGAAACATATCTCAAATTTACTCAAATACCTGTCTTACTGTATATCATATAGGGCAATAAAACAAAAAAGAGTATCTCTCTTCCTCTGGAGTGGCATTAAACCTGCCAGTCTCCAGTGCTAATGGTAATGTTCCTGACCGTATTTTACGGGGGTCGTTTGTTTTAAATCTGATAAAGTAGTTGATGGTCATGGTATCAAGGCTATCAATTATGCTCACGCAGATGAGAGCGATTCACCACATGTACTGTATGTACTGGGTCAAGCAGATAAAGTTCATAATTCATAATAACCAGCAGCTGTGAAAAGAGAGGTCATTAATTGGATCAGGGCTTCTGCAAATAAATGGGCTTTGATTAGAAAATAGAACTGACTAGTGTTCCCTTACTGACTGTTGTGTTCTGTGTGCGTGTGTGTGTGTGTGTGTGTGTGCGTGTGCGTGCGTGTGTGCATGCATGTATGTTTATTTTATGATATATATATATATATATATATATATATATATATATATATATCGTTACATACATGAATGTATGCATGTATGGTATATACATGCGTGTGCATGTGTGTCTGTCTGTCTGTGTCTACGTGTGTGGTGTTGTGTGTGTGTGTGTGTGTGTGTGTGTGTGCGTGTGTGCATGTGTGTGTGGTTGCGTGTATGGTTATGGTTATGTGTGCGTGCGTGCGTGCGTGCGTGCGTGCGTGCGTGCGTGCGTGCGTGCGTGCGTGCGTCCTCCCTCCCGCTCCCCTTGCGGATGCAGTAAGCTGCACCTCCCCAGAAAGCTGCCTGCCCTTAGTGAAGGCGAGAGCCTCGTTAGTCCGGTGCTGCAGCTGGGACCCAGAGGAACTAGATTTGTTGGGTAGGAACTCCTCCCCGTTAGCATCCCTCCTCCTCCTCCTCCCTACCCCCCCACAGCAGAACTATGACCCAGGCTGATTCATGCTAAGAAATAAGATTATTTTCTTATTCATCTCCATTGATTTTCGTTATTTGGTAGTGTACCGTATGTTTTTATATACAGTATATACGGTACATACTGCATTTATATATATATATATACATGCACACTCACACACTCACACACACACGCACACACACACACGCACACACACACACACACACACACACACACACACACACACACACACACACACACACACACACACACACACACACACACACACACACAATGCTTTAGTTTTGGGAAGTAATATATATATATAGTCAGTAGTCACATATACAAATGAATTAAAGTTTGGAAGGAAAGATAACTAATAGTAACTCAATACGTGTCTTGTTTCTTCTTTTGGAAACATAAATGGAGGATAGGACAGTCAAAGTAAAACAAAAAAGAGGGTTTAATTTTTTTTTGAACTAATTTTACTTCCTAAAACTACACATCCTAAAACCATCATGATTTTCACATTTGTTTTCTGTTGGTTGGAAAGCATTTTCAGTGGGCTTCTGAAATTCAGGGTCCTTTGTTGGCTGTTATTTGTACTGGACTGCGCTTGTCAGGCATGAGCCAAGCATCATCTCAAATCTCGCTTCCCATGACCACCACACCTGTTCCTCAGCACCGCAGTACCGCAGCTTTAGATGAGCTTGAGACTGTGCTAGAGGCAGTTCTATGCACACCCCTACACAGTCGTTATCAGAAGAGAATGGGCATACACTCAAAAGCACAATTTCTTGAGCTAGCCTAGCCGTTTTGTTGAGACGTTGGAAGTTGGAACATGGGTACTGTACCAAGTCTACAGACTACAGAGAAGTGTTTTTCCCCCGCTCGAACAGCTTGGAAAAGCATGTGAGCTCCTACTTTAATCATCTTTATTGAAAACAAAGATACACAGTCAGAATGTGTCTCTGAAACATAAATAGTTGTAACTTACTACTGTTACTAGTTATTACTCTCAAGGGAATAGCCAATGAATATAGTTCCTCTGGTGCATTTACTGGGAGAGTCTATTCTATTTTCTAATATTTTATTTTTTCTTCAACAATATGTTTATTGTTAAAATTTTCAACACACAAAGCTAACAAAACTCATAGCTCTGCTGTTTAATTCTAGCCTGGCCGTGTTCTCTACTATTTCATGCTATCGCGTTCTCTTCCACACCAAACATCCCAACAACATGGCGCCACTGGTTCACCCCGCCATGTGACACGCCAGTGCCTTTTTTAAGTTGAGGTCCGCGCAGCTTTCTCGACGCCTGCGGCTCCCATTACCTCTGCCTCTTGTCAAAGCGCTCTCCCATCCATTCCATATGGTATGACCCATCGCTATACCGCAGCATGGCGAGGGCTGTCACCAACTGGAGCAACGCTGGCATCATCTCTGACCACTCATCTCTGCGTGTCCCGGGTGTCTCAGTTCCTTTTTTTGTTTCGGGGTTGACCCCCACAGTGTTGGCACCGTATTATTAACTTTTAGACTTCTCAGTTGCTTACCTGGGACTTTTAAACTGAACAAATCTTGAAAGTGCATCTCTATTGAAACGAATGGCGTGCGATTTCTTTTAATCGCATTCAGTGAACATAGGTGCAAGCAGATCTACAAGCTCGTAGCTCTGCTATTTTCACTGAAGTGATTTGGTGTAGAGGGGAGGACAAAAATAAGGGGACCAAGTATAGACCCCTGGGGGACAGCAAAGTAGATTGTGTTTAAATGGTTAAGGAGGAACTGAGAGAGAGAGAGAGAGAGAGAGAGAGAGAGAGCCTGCTTTATATGTTGCGTCCTCAACCTGTGGCGTTTTTGTCTGCACAGCCCTGTGATCGTGGAGATCCCTCACTTCGGCTCCATGCGCGGCCAGGAGAGGGAGCTCATCCTGCTGCGCAGCGAGAACGGCGAGGCGTGGAAGGAGCACCAGTACGACTGCAAGGTGGACGACCTCAACCAGCTGCTCAACGGCATGGACGAAGGTAAGCGCATTTTGTCGACTAAAGCTATGAAGAAAAATGGCCGTCGACTACCTGTTTTCGCTGACGAAAATGACATATAAACGAAATAAAAAGTAAACCACGATGACTAAATATAATGACAATTTTGTGGTTGCGCTTGTGTTGTTGCACTCTGAAAATAGCCGATCTACAAGCATACAACACACGCGTTGCGACGTGTTGTGTGAGTTTTTAAGACCTGCTATTTCTTCGCCGAATGTTCGTCCCAGAATAGTATAACAAATACAACTAAAATGCTGTAGCTATAAATAAATGTCGCAGCTTTGTGTTATTTACTCATTTTAATCACTCACAGAGCTGGAAAGCACCGAGGAACTGGAGAAGAAGAGGATCTGTCGCATCATCACCAAGGACTTCCCACAGTACTTTGCCGTGGTGTCACGGATCCGGCAGGAATCCAATCAGATGGGACCAGAGGGCGGGACTCTGTACAGCCAGAGCGTTCCATTGGTCCAGGCCTCGTTCCCCGAGGGGGCGCTCACCAAAAAGATTAGAGTTGGACTGCAGGTGAGTTGAGGCATGAAAACTGTGTCTCTTTGTGGCGAGTGCGGAATGGCCTTCGCATTTGAGTAAATGGTCACTACCCCAGTTGCCCCCCTCCTAAGTACAGTTTCAGACCGCCACGGAGGGGCGCTGTCTCAAGCGAACTTGAGCCACGAGAGACACCACTTAAAGTGGCTACTGGTCAATCACAGGGCGTCCTTGCACAAGTGCACTGGCCAATCACAGCGCGTCCTTGCACATGTGCCCTGGCCAATCACAGCGTGTCCTTACTCAAACGCGAAGGCCATTCCGCACTCACCTCTTTGTCTTGGATTCTTTTCATGAAGAGTTTGCATGTGTTGCATTGATGTGACTGGTGTGCGTTCACATGGCGTGGTCAGTCACATGTCTTCGCTGTACACTGCATTGTTTCCCCAGAATCCATTGAAATCCATGAAAGACTATCCATATACAGGGTATTGGTATTGTCTTCTTATACTGTCACTGGTGATACATATTATGCATGCATTTAAGAATGATATTTTCGCAGAACGTTTTCCTATTTTTGTACAATTTCGCCTATTATGACATGCCCAGAATATGGATGCAAGGCTTCAAGCTCACAACGCATCGCTCCGCGTCGCGTTGCTCCGCGTCGTGAGTGATTTTTCTTTTATTGCTTCATCATGAAGTTACTGAAAAGAATCATTGCATTTTGGTTTAATTCATGCATTTAGGAAACAAAAAATAAGGGGACCCATAATGTGTCCGCCAGCCACAAAAGGGTCCCGACCCACTGTTTGGGAAACAGTGTTCTATCTTCTCATTTTCACTCCTCTCAGACCTGAGAACTGATTCTAAAAATGTCTTCCAAATAATGACAGTTTTCTGATAAACCTATGTTTCTATGTCAATGGTGCTCAACTTATTTCATGCCAACGAGCCCCAGAATTATCCGTATTTGGCCACGGACCCCCATCTGAAAATAT
Organism: Protomyctophum parallelum; assembly: GCF_964188405.1. Lineage (NCBI taxonomy): Eukaryota > Metazoa > Chordata > Actinopteri > Myctophiformes > Myctophidae > Protomyctophum > Protomyctophum parallelum. The sequence continues at coordinate 22,566,671 of NC_139719.1, read as the reverse complement.
GTTGTTCCAGGGACCCCCCCAGAAGCAAAGATTTGAGTTAAAAACGTTTGCTCTGATATATATATTCAAAGATTTGCACCACATTTTCACGATTTTAAATAGCCGATCTATAAGCTCATAACGCATCCGTGCCGCGCTATGAGCTTGTAGGTCTGCTATTTTTCAACAGCTAAAGTATAACATAATGCTTAAAACACCAAAAAGGGGTTCCCGTCCTGAAAGTCTTAATAACCTGCCCGTCTCTGTCCCTTCCTTCCCCAGGCCCAGCCGGCACCCGATGAGATGGTGAAGAAGATTCTCGGTAACCGGGCGACCTTCAGCCCCATCGTTACCGTGGAGCCCAGGAGGAGGAAGTTCCACAAGCCCATCACCATGACGATCCCGGTCCCGCCTCTCTCAGGGGAGGGGCTTACCAACGGCTACAAGGGAGACTCCACCCCCTGCCTCCGTCTCCTCTGCAGCATAACAGGTGAGCGTGGCAGACGTTTTCATATCACGGCCAATTATGTATTTGGCATTTTGAGCCACGGATCACCATTTGATGAGATTTAGCCTCTCAGACCCAAAACTAAAGAATATTTTGTTGTCGTTGGACAAGATTTTGTCCACAATTCCATGCTGTATTGATGTTGGTACTAGGTACCATAGAAGAGATAACAGGCAAACGTTGAATTGTGCAGACTTCTTGTAAATTAAGTAATGCGGATGTTTAACAATAATGTAACTCTTGAGAGCGTAAAATTAAACCAAATGGACCCTCGGGAGGGTCCATTTGGTTTCATTTAACGCTCTCAAGAGTTAAAGATCTATAAGGGTCCATTTGGTTACGAACTCTCGATCCTTTAGCTGGGGACCCCCTCAAGGCCCACTGGTTGAAAACCACTGGCGTATCATATACTGTATGCTATTAACCCATTAAAACTGGGAAAGCATCTGTGTCATTTCAGTGGTTTTACTTTGGCAATTAATGGGAAATATAATAATCATATCGAGGGCACTGTTCTAATCTTAAATACCAATCCCATTTGTATTTGCCTTAACCCTGCCTTCTACCCTGAGCCAAATCCAAACTAGTGTGTTGGAATGAAAAAGTCCCCATGCAGGGCTAGGATTATTTGATGGTAAATGAAAGGAAAGTGCATGGAATGGATCCAGGATGTTTTACATGTTTTACGCTGTGCCCTGGTCTTTGTCCTGCTTCCAGGAGGTACGTCTCCAGCACAGTGGGAAGACATCACAGGAACCACCCCTCTCACCTTCCTCAACGACTGTGTCTCCTTCACCACTAATGTCTCAGCCAGGTCAGTGTGTGTGTGTGTGTGTGTGTGTGTGTGTGTGTGTGCGTGTGTGTGTGTGTGTGTGTGTGTGTGTGTGTGTGTGTGTGTGTGTGTGTGTGTGGTAGAGAGTGAGTTTAAGTAGCTCTGAATCAAAAAAAGAGGTTCTTAATATTTGAGTCTGTTCCTGGCGAAAATGTGGCGGCAATTCTTGCCGTCAGTTGATGCTTCATCCATCCATGAGTCAATCATTTGTCAATCATTTGTTTATTTTTGGAACTCAGTTCTTATTTGACATGATATTAAACAAGCCTTTAGGAATTCAGTATGCGTAGTATAAATTACGTTAGACTTCGGTGCTCTATTTGCAGGCAGCGGAATTCCTGTTCTCGAAGCTTCCTCAACACGTGGATTCTTATATCTGCAAATGGCTTTTTAAGATCTATGCTTGCATTTGTCATATAGGTTCTGGCTAGCCGACTGCCACCAGATCCCTGAGACGGTGGGCCTGGCCACTCAGCTGTACAGGGAGTTGATCTGCGTTCCCTACATGGCCAAGTTCGTGGTCTTTGCCAAGATGAACGACCCTGTGGAGTCCCGGCTGAGATGCTTCTGCATGACAGACGACAAGGTGGACAAGACCCTGGAGCAGCAGGAGAACTTTGAGGAAGTGGCCAGGAGCAAAGACATCGAGGTGCGGCTTATCCTCTTAGATTATATGTCTGTATGGTATTGTCTGTACTTTTCCATTTTAGGTATAGTATAGCTCTTATACACAGCAACAATTTAAACCACAGTTTAGAGTTTAGCCTAATTTATACCATAATATATAATATAATTATAGTTTAAATTGTATTATTGCTTGGTGTTAGCACACACGACAAGCACACAGTGCACCCCACCAGGCCACTGTGATGCTTTGTGGGCTTATAGATCAGCTAAGTGGTTAATTCCTCATTAGTGCTGTGCTCATCTCTGTGTTGTTCTCTGTCAGGTTCTGGAGGGCAGGCCTATCCATGTAGATTGCTATGGAAATCTGACCCCTCTGATCAAAGCTGGCCAGCAGCTGCTTCTCAACTTCTATGCTTTCAAGGAGAACCGCTTACCATTCTGTGTCAAGGTAAATGGCCGAGTTACTGCTATATTGTATATGACATGCAGAAACCTTTTACACCAAAGCATTAGGCATTATGGGTGTTCATGTGAAGATACTTCGTGCCGATGGAAAAAAAGAATGGGAAGGCCCCTACAATATTATGTATACTGTATGTTGATATTACACTGACTATAGTCTAATAAACATAGCCTCAGGTCATAGCCTAATTCCCGTGTCCTCTACTAATACTACATAACCTCATCATATTGATGATCAGCCGATTGCAGCTGTAGCTGTAGCTTCCTGTTCTCCCGAGCCAATCTTATCGGGTCGTCTGGCTTTCTGTCACAAGTTGACCATGTCAACTATATCTTTTATCTTTTAGCCACTTTTCTACAGCAGAGCCAATTAGGATTTAGGTCCAGGACCAGTAGTGGCTCACCATTGCCATTTCAGAAAAAAGGGACTATAATGTCAGGCTATTGTCTAGCAGCTGACACATTGAATTTGTTGTTAAAATCATAGCTAATAGAATAACTTAACAAAGTGTTGTTTTATGGAAAATTAGCTGTTGCTATATGTTTTTGACTTTTTGGGAATTATTTTTATGAAAATGTGAAGTTTTTCCTAGACAACTATAGGTTAACAGTGTTAGTAATAGAACCCTTACTTCTCTAGTGCAATTCATCATTATTTAGAAGTGAATCTATAGGACCTTTACTCCTGTGTCTCACATGTATACTGTATATCCTCAATCCTTTTTTTAAATAACTAATTTTGCATTGCATAATAACATGGTAACCAAACAGAGGTTTGTAAATTAAGAAACTTGTATCTAGGTGCACAGTACCCCTCTCCGTCATGTATATCGCTTCTTTCAGGCTGATGCACATTCCTTCAGGAGAAAAAAACTAAAGTTTAGTGTACTACGCTGATTGCCGGATCACATGAGCAGCGAGCGTGACAGTCGGAGCGGATGCTGTTGTTACGATATTTAAAATCGGGTATAAACAGCACAAAACATTTGACGGTCTCTCTTCAGATTAGAGACAACAGCCAGGAGCCCTGCGGTCGTCTCACTTTCCTCCGAGAGTGCAAGAACGCCAAAGGTGCTCCGCAGACTGCCGTGTGTAATCTGAACATCACTCTCCCGGCGCTGAAGAAGGTAAGGCCAGAAGACTTCTCTATGTGCTCCATTCTCTGTTGTCACCATCATAACCATCGTCATGGTTAGGGCAGTTAGGGCCTACGGCCAACCTCAAATGGTAACAAAAACCTTTGGCCAAACTGCCGCCCACTGTGTCTTTTATCTGTTTCAAGCCTCTATTTATGTTATCTATAGAACCTCTCTCGGTTCTATTTGAAGTGGTTTTTGTCACTGGCTGTGTTATATTCGGTACTTGCAGTACCTTCTGAATCTCAAGTGATTTGGACATCATGCTTTTTTCGGCTGGGGGCTTTTAAGCAAAAAGGCTTTTGGCTTTCCTTGTGGCTTGTGTTCTTTTGCTGTTGTTGCTACAAAAGTGTTGGCTGCTTTATTTTTGGTGCATTTCCTGTGGTTTGTTTTTTGTGTTTTCCCTTTGCTGGCTTCTCTGCTGCTGTTGCTTCTCTTCGAGTGCTTGCTGCTGTCAATCACTCCTTTTTCATGCCCTGATGTTTCTTTTCCCCCTGCTTTCTATTATGTTACATACAACCCCTGTTTCTGCAATGCATCTTGGGGAACCAGGAAATGGAATCAGATCCAGAGGATGAGGTAAACCACACGCTTCCCCACCATGTGCTGCCCTCTGCGCTATAGGTTCACACATTGGTCTGGAGGGGCTCTGCTCTGCTCCCCCCGTAGCCTTATTCCTTATGCTGCTTCAAGGGCAATAGGAGCTGTGCTTGTTTAAAGCAACTTTTAGTCACATTTGCATGATATTTTGCAGATAATGCTATGATAATCCTATATGGGTTATTTTTTTTGTCCTTTTGTCCCTTGCACTTTATCCTTTGTGATAATTTAGAGTTAAGATATAAGATGTATAAGTTATTGAGACTTTAATTAAATTGTGTAAAAGTTTTTGCCTGTAAATAATTCACCATTTAATTGTCTTAATTTGTGACTACAACTGTATAGGCATATGTCCATTAGCTTGACATAATAACACTTTTAATTCGTGCTATTAGTAATCATATGTAGACAAGATCGGCTGAAACTGAGTACTACAGACGAAAAACAGTTCAAGTCCAAATTTTATTCTGACCCCTCCACGAAAAGGCCTCGTTGTCCTGACCCCTTATCCATCATTTATACATTATGGATAATTAGTGTGGATTTAAGGTGGTTGCACACTGGAAGCGCTTTTCGGAAAACCGACGGAAAAACGCAGCTAAAAATCCGAAATGCGTCCAGTGTGCAGGGACCTTTAAACTGTTATTCGTCTATAGAACCAGCTAGTTAAAAGGAGAATTCTGGACAAGCCGTTTCCTTCCGTTATTCTGATGTTGTTATATCCAAGAATGAGGTGAAAGATGTCATAACTCCAGCCCTAGCCCACCGTAGCTCCGAGCGCACGCAGTGAGTTTAACGACAGATCGCCCACTACGGCAGCCCATTTGGGACAAAGAAACGCAGCAGAGAGTTATGCGACATTATGAAAGACACAATACAAAAACAAACAAATATTTCCGAGCCATCAAAATAATCAATTTAGCGTTGAACCCTCCACCCAGCTGTGGTGGGGCTTGTGATTTTTCACCTGTGCCACTCGTTCTTGGATATAATAACATCAGGTTAAGGTAAAAAAGCGGTTGGTCCGGAATTCTCCTTTAGGAACATTCTCTCTTGTTTCCATAGTACAACTAAATTATACTGGATATCAAATAAGATGTTATGTTATTTGATTTAATTGATAAGGTTTTGACTGAGTGCTGTTGATTTGTCAGCCCCAATAATTCCGGGTGACCCAGCACTGATTAGGTCTATGTGTTGTTGTTATTGTTGCAGACTGAAAAGCCAGACCGACGGCATACCTTTGCATCCCTAGCCTTACGTAAGCGCTACAGCTATCTGGCCGAGCCTGCACTGAGTGAGTGTGACATTTTCACTAACAGACCTTTATGGAACTCCTAAATAATCATATAACAATGATAATAACAGACTACGTCGTTAAGACGAATTAACAATTTGATCTAACCTGTAACATTAATATCGAGACAGTAATATAGTCACATATTTCATGATTTTATGATATATATTTTCACCCCACATAACGTGCACTGTCCACCCTGCTTGTTTATGACGTGGTATATATTTTTGCATGGGCCAATGAGTATTTTACGTGTGTGTGCCTGCCCCACATTGTGAATTGCGAGTTGGTTTGATTGTTTTCTACAACTGGGTTTCATGAGTCAAGATGCAACATCAGAATTTTGCTTTGATTGCCTTACATAGCATTTTTAGAAGGACGTCAAAGTGAAATTAAGTTTTTTCATTTGATTTGCTGTTTTGTCCCCTGAGCTCTTTTTGGCTTTGTGATGCTGCAGCATTTGGGGTTCGACAAAAAGAAACTGCATGTTGGGAGGTCACAAGTATGGCTTTCTTTAAGATGCTTTTTTCACTTTTCTCTTTTATTTTTTTATTTACGTTTCTGCTTCTTGTCACCGAGGGTTAATCATTACGGCATGATATTATGGATGACAAACCTAGTGTTGCAACCAGCGTTTTGCCATAATATTATTTTCCTACATAATAACAGGAAAATGGAAACTCCTGCTGCGCTCTGTTTTATCAGAACGTCTAAATTGTGTTGCATTTTTCTTTTAATGTAGCTTTCAGAACAAACAGATAAAAGGCACTTCAAAAAGAAAGAAAAAACGGATTGAGTTTAGAGCCAGAATCCAGATGCTGACTGTAGCACATCTGAAGTCAAAACAGAGAAGTCTTTTTCGTATCTGTCCTGGTGCATTTGTCTTGCCATTTTTCTGTTGTCCATTGTTAGTCTGTGTCTTTTGACATTTATTCAACTGCTGTATGTGCTTCGACCGGCTTCTTATCCATTTGTGTTGTCCTTGTGAGTTATTGGCGGACCATAAAGCACATTGAAACGCTACTCTATTTATTTTTCAATCCAACCCGCTCACATGTCCCATCTTAGAACTTCATGAAACTACTGTTCTTTCCTTCCTTGATGCCAGGACTGCGTCACTGATCAATTCTTTCCCCTTCTGGTCTCTTCTCTTCTCGTTTTTTTGTTGTTCCTACCCTTCCCCGACATCATTTTCTGTTGCCTTTATTCTACATTCTGTTGGGTTTTTGTTTGTTCGATTTATTTTTCATCATCACAATATATGAAGAAACAACAGTTGAGCGAGGCGCATCAGCAGCAAGAACACTGCCTGCTGGTTACCCTCACAAACCTGTCTTTCCAACCAGACCTCACCCGCCATGGTCGTCTGCTCCTATTACCGTCCCTGGCCAAACAAGGCCCGCCGGACTGGGGGGTTCCGTCACCGCTGCCGGTTCACCGACAGCCTCGCCACCTGCTTCTCCACTAAAGTCCACCTGGCCCCTTTGCTCCCCGGCTTCGCCCCTCCTATACTCCCTGGGGGCCCCACCCCCTGTACCCTCCCCCTTAGCGTCTCCATCCCCCATTAGGTCTTATAGGACTATGGCTTCACCCATTAAAACTGTTGTCCAACAGGGACAGTACCCCGTCCAGGGGTCTGCCAGCCTGGTATCCTCGTGTAAACCCGGCACAGACCCGGCGTCCATCAAAAGCCTGGCTTCAGCCTACACCTCAAGGACTTCCCCGCTCCACTCATATGCCACTGGGTCTGTGTCAGACAGGTCGTCGGCTACCGTCACGACTCCAACATTGCCAAAGACAAGCATCAACATGTACAATTCTAGTCTGCCATTTAAGACAGTCCTAGGGTCTGCGGCGGCAGTGGACGCTGCTGGGGCTCTGTCCCACTCATCGGTTAAAACCCTCTCCGGCCTGTCCTCAATAAAAACGACTGTAGATTCCACACTGGCGTCGCGAGGAGGGAAGTTGTCCATCTCATCGCTGTCCTCCACTGGACAGACCACCATCGGCTCCTCTGAGCTGTCCAATGCGAACGGCTCGGCCTCGCCCTCCAAATACCCGTCGTCCTCTTCCACCCCTACGTCGCCCTCCTCGCGCGTTTTCTCCGAAAGGAGCGCCAGCCTTCAAGAGAGGATCCAGGCTACCACGCAGGCAGCCACCTCCAGCGTCAGCGCAGCCATAAACGAAGCCATAAACTCCTGCTCTGTGTCCGGTTACGGCACGCTCAAGACACACACCCCGTCGTCCCGCAGATCCACAACGTCGAGTTCAGCTTATGGCACTCTCAGGTCTGCTGGCGCCTCCACCACGGCAGTCCCCTCCAGCACCATGACCACCGTGCCCGTGTATTCCCTCGTTAACATCTTACCCGACGCTCCTATCAAACCCGGGCCGGGCTCTCTCAAAATGGCCCTGCCCGATTCCTCCCGCGCTTCCTCCGCTTCCTCCTTGTCTTTCTCTACGTGCGTGACTGCATCCAAAATGAAATCTCAAGTAAAGTCACCTCCTTTTATCACACCGACCATCATTCACCCAAATTCGACCTCCAACCAAGAGTTACTAATAGATGTAGCGGAAATGAAAGAGGATCTGATGAGAATGACTGCAATTCTCCAGACAGACACGCGCACAGCGGCTAAAACGGTTCAAACCTCACATTCCGGGACTCCTAAGGAGTCCAAGCTAGAGGATGAGGAGCCGTTTACGTTAGTGGAGAAAGTCAAAGAGGACTTAGTTAAAGTAAGTGAGATACTACAAAAGGATATATTGGGCGAACGTAAGGAGAGGACCTCATCAGATGAATGGGAGGAGTTTTCTAAAGATGAGATTGAGGAAGCACAGAGAAGTTCACTTTTTGACATGACTAGTCAAGACTTTGACTTAGCTAAGGTAGTTGATTATTTAGCAAATGATATTGGTGCTAGCTCTCTGTCCAAAATGGAAGAGATGAAATGTAGGTACGAGGAAGCGGCAAAGAGGGAAGGGGAGGGAGAAGAGAAACAGAAACGGCTCCTCAAAATACAGGAGCACAAGCTCAAAATGCCGCCGCCGGGCTCGGGTATGCACAAGTCTCCCTCGGAGAAGGACCTAAGCAAGCTTGCGGAATCATATCAGGGAACTGATGCCATTTTGGAATCACCAGAGGACCTGTCACATGAGCAGGACAAGAGCCCTCTGTCGGACAGCGGGTTTGAGACGAGGAGTGAAAAGACTCCTTCTGCTCCTCAGAGCGCAGAGAGCACAGGACCTAATCCTCTCTTTGCAGACGTTCCTATTCCTCCCTGCGTTACGGAATCAAGGACAGAAATGGTCCACATCAGGAGCTATGAGCAGCCCGATGAGCTCGGAGAGCCTGCACTGATGGAAGAAGCTGCATCTGCCATCCCTTCTATAGAACCAGAGGCAGCCTCGCCGTGCACCATCAAGGACAAAGTCAAAGCCTTACAGTTAAAAATGTCCGACGAGGACTCCATGCTGAGCAAAAGCATGTGTCTCAAAGAGGAGACACATATTACTACTACCACAAGAATGGTTTATCACAAGCCTCAGCTTACTGATGGGGCAGAGAGGCTAGAGGAAAGTATGTCAGTTAGAGACATCATGAAAGCTTTCCAGTCAGGTAGGGACCCATCTAAAGAACTAGCAGGGCTGTTTGAACACAAAGCAGGTCAGGATTCTATAAAAGGTGATGAACTCACGCCTAGATTCCTTGACCAAGACAATAAATCTAAACCTAAAGTTGAGAGGATAATAGAAGTGCATATAGAAAAGGGTCATAGTGCGGCAGAGCCAACAGGGCTCTTTATCAGGGAGACCAAGAAACACCCTGAGCTTTATGTTTATAAAGGGGACCGGGGGATTAAAGAACTTCCCGAATTTGATGAGACCCATCAGTTAGAGGAGGAGCTCACTGCAGAGGAATCCCTGCCCTCCTTCCTGGAGACATCTCGCGTCAACACCCCCATGTCACAGGAGGAGGACAGCCGTCCAAATTCTGCCCAGCTCATAGCTGACGACTCGTACAAAGCCCTGAAGCTGTTGAGTCAGCATTCCTTAGAGTACTGTGACGATGAGCTCTCAGAGTTCAGGGGGGAATCGTACAGGTTTGCAGAGAAAATGCTCCTCTCTGAGAAACTGTCGCACTCTGACACTGAGGATTCAGCAGTGGCAGCTGATCAAACACGCCACCCCACCTCTGAGGAGGCCAGTGGCCACAGCTCAGGTAACTTTAATCAGCAGCAGCGTGGGTTTAAGTCATCAAAAGATGGGTCCCCTAAATCAGGTAAATTCTCTTCACACAGGGATGAACAATCCCAGTTTGATAAAGTGACAGTGCTGCATTACTCCACAGAGCCGGGTAGCCCAAAACATGCAGTCTGGATGCGATTCACGGAAGACAAGCATGACCGGAGTAGAGATAAACTCCTTTATGAGGACAGGGTAGACCAATCTGTGAAGGAAGCTGAAGAAAAACTGAGCGAGGTCTCTCAGTTCTTTCGTGACAAAACCGAGAAGCTCAATGTTGAGCTTCAGTCTCCCGAGAAGAAGCCTTTAAAAAGAGAGTCAAGGGAAACCAGATCGGGGCCCAGCTCAACCTGCAGCAGCCCGGAAAAGACGCAAAAAAAGCCACAGACAGAAAGCAAGCTACGGGAGCCCTCTGTCAGCAAAATGTTTGGAAGCTCCACAGTGACTGAAAGGAAAAGCTCTAGCTTACCTAGCAGTCCTGAGAAAAGTACACTCTCTCGACACAGCGAGGATAAAATCTCAACTAGTCCAACTAAAAAGATTCCTCCACCCGTGCAGCCTAAACCTTCAATGAAAAAAATACAGGAAAGTAAACTTCCTGTCTACCAGCTTTTCAGCAGCGGAAAAACCTCAAAAGCATCTGAGGCATCTGATGAGGCAAGCCCGAAAAAGAGTAACGAGAGAGCTAAAGACGCTGCCACAGACATCAATAAACCCATTTCAACATCGCCAACCTCTCAAACCTCAAAACAGACAGGAGAACACCTGTCCAATAAGAACATTCCAGAGGTCTCTCCTCAAAAACAAATGAGAGACACAGAGAAAGAGAAGTTGAAGGGTAAAGGGAGAGATAGTAATGTCACTGCTATTCAGGAAATTACTGAAAGCAATAAAAAAGTATTTCCAACTGCCACTGACACTACAAATGAGAAATGTATTGACGCTAAGCAAGCCAGGAAAACTGAACCTGTCTCCAAAACAAAAGCAGCTGCCCAAATTGAGATGGTAGGAAAAGACAGTGAGGAACCAATGAACAAAAACCTCAGAAAAAAGACAGAATCACACATTCCTGTCAGGACAGCATCTGTTGCCCTTGACAATGAGGCTCCAAAGAAACAGACAACAACTAAGCCATCTCACATACCTACATTGGCTAAGAGTAGAATACAGACGAACACAGTCACAACCCCAATAAAAACGGAAGAGAATGTGACTAATGACACATTTGAAATTCTTGATAATGCACCCAGAGACTCAAACTCCAATAGCTTCCCTAGCCCTCAAGAAACACTGGAGAAAGTCATAGCTGTTCCTGTTGCCGCAACAACCAAAGAAAACTTTAAGGGTGTCAAAACACTACCCGTTTATGTCAGCTGTGTTCAGGTGGGCAGGCAAGCAGAGAGGGAGGCTAGGGGGACTGTGTACACGGTTAAACAGAGAACCGGCTTAGCGCTCAGTCCCGTAAGCCCAGACGATGACACACTAGAGCAGGTTTCGTTCATAGACAGCTCAGGGAGAAGCCCTGTCACGCCAGACACCCCTAGCTCAGAGGAGGTTAGCTATGACCTAACATGCAGGACTCCAGACGGCTTCATGGGGTTACCTAGCAGGACTGCCAGTCCCATCATGGAGGTCTCGGAGGAGGCGGAGTTCTCTTTCAAAGATGCCTTGCCAAAGAGACCCGTCACCCAAGCAGACCGTGATAATGCTAATCAGCGGGAAACTAAAGCTAACGATAACGAGCCGCGATTGACAATTGATCATCAGGAAACAAAAGCTAATGATAACGAGCTAGAATTAACACCTGCAAATGTCTCGCTAGGTGACACAACGGAAGAGGAGCCACAGCAAGGCTCAAAAGACAAAGGTGTTGCATATATTGAGTTCCCCCCTCCTCCCCCTCTGGACTCTGCCTCGGAAAAATCGGACACAGAGAAGAAAGGTAGCTGTGCTTCGTCCGAGACAGAGACTGAGATGATGGAAGTGAACTTGCAGGAGGAGCACGATAAGCACCTCCTGAGAGAACCGATCATACGTATCCAGCCACCCTCCCCGGTGCATGGTGAGGGTGATGACTGTCAATCTAATGGTGAGGAGGATGAGGACGAGGGCTCAGTGTTCCACCCCATCCCCTCTAAGAAGTTCACTTTCAAAGTCCCTGAGGAGGAGGACAAAGAGAAGAAAGAGAAGGGATCTAAACTCAAAAAGAACGACAAAAATGGAAACCATAAAGAAACAAATGGTGGAACCAATGGCTCCAGTGCCAATGGTACTGGTAATGGTTCCAATGGTAATGGTAAAGGCTCACCGCCGGATTACGATTCTGAGCAGAATGGAAATGACCAGTCAATAACGGACTGTTCCATAGCCACAACAGCAGAGTTCTCTCATGACACGGATGCAACGGAGATAGACTCCCTGGACGGATATGAGCTTCAGGACGAGGACGATGGCCTGTGTGAGCAGGCAGACTCGAAGCTCTTCGGCCTGCCCGAGAGCAGGAGAGATGTCTGGGCATCGGACTCGTTCAGGTCCTGCGACCGCTCTTTCCCCCAGAGCAAACTGGAGGTCATTGAAGAGGAGAAGTCTCCAGAGGAGTGTCAAAAGGACACTCCTAACGGAGACTTCCCCTCAGATAGAGGGAAGGATGTTATTAAAGATGGTGTCAAAAAGGAGGAACAAAAGCCCTCAGATAGAGAGGGATTCTCAGATACTTATTTTAGTTACAAACTAGACGAGGAGTTTAACTCTCCCTTTAAGACTGTAGCCACTAAAGGGCTGGACTTTGACCCCTGGTCCTCTAAAGGCGGGGAAGACGAGGGCATGGACATGGCAGGCACACAGGACAGCACCGGTGAGCCAAAGCCATTTGGACTGGCCGTCGACGACCAGTCTCAAGCCACTACGCCTGACACGACCCCGGCCCGAACGCCGACGGACGATAGCACGCCGACAAGCGAGCCGAATCCATTCCCCTTCCATGAAGGGAAGATGTTTGAGATGACGCGCAGTGGTGCAATTGACATGAGCAAGAGGGACATGGTGGAAGAGAGGCTTCAGTTTTTTCAGATCGGTGAGCATTATCATTCCTCGGGCAGGTACAACGTTAGGGCCTCAGAGGCAAGAGCCTTACAAGAGACACAAATAAGTCAGATTAACACACAGGCCCTCACAGACACCTCAGCAGTCCCTCAGGTCTCCATTCAGACTACTACAGTCCGACTGGACAGATCAAATGGGAATGGCAGTGGCAATGTGTGCACAGATTCAGCCCTTAGCAGCGAGTCTAAATTCTCCACATTCAGAATAGGATTCAAGTTGTCATCTGATAAGAACTCTGACTCGAAGAAGGAATCAGATGGCAGTTGTAGTTCTAGAACAAGCACTTTTGATCATTCTAATTGCATAGCCTCAGGAACAAGTGTAAATAATTCAAATTCTGTAGCTTCATACAATTCTGATTATTCCTATTCTTGGACACCAGTCTCGACAGACTACTATAGAAATTCTAGAACATCAAGCAGTATGGATAATTCCTCAAATACCAGCATTCTACCAGGCACATCAGAACAGACGGATTTGTCTGATTGGGCCAGAGAGATTGCGAACACTTACTACCAAAGCACACACACTGCACCTTCTCCTCAGAGCATAAATTCCCAAGCAGGGAACAGCAATAAAAATAGCAACGTCCACGTCTCCCATAATGTCTATGCTAACTTCACTCAGCCCGTGTTCAGCTTGTTGCCTTCTTCAGAGCCAACGTTACAGCAGGTCAGCAGAGTGGAGGCAGGCTTCAGCAAGCTAGAGGAGAACAGCAGAGAGAATAGATCCAAAGACGTCAAAAGTCACATATGCAAATCCAGGTTACCAGCGAGGGCGCCTAGCTACAAACTATGCAGTCAAAGTCAGCCGACAGGGAAACAAAAGCCAAAAGCTAATGTAGGGAAATATGATTCCTATAGAGTCAGGGAAAGATTGGACCCATTTGATAAAGTAGCGCCTAAATCCAGAATCCCAGTGATGCGGGCAAAGAAACACTCTCCCACTTTGTCGAGACATAAACAGGTTACAAGCACATCTGTGGTCATTAACAGAAATACTAAAGCTACCCACCATAATAAAAAGCCAGTAACTGACGTGTCCAAGCTCAAATCCAACAGTTTAGCAAAAAACCCAGGCAAAAGCACCAGTGTTCATATAGGCAGAAATAACGGCGTTACCCTCTCGGGAAACCTTAAAACCAAACATATCAGTAGCCAGGTAGCCAACACTGTGGGTCAAACCCTCCACAAGAACGGGGAGTCAAAGTTAGCCGAGGGAACGCCCAGTGACAATGAAGGGAGCAGCAGCCACAGCAGCACATCCAGAAACACTTCCCCCACCTCCACCTCTACCTCCACCTCTACCACCAGCACCACCACCACCACCACCACCACACCGTCAAGGTCCGCTAGAGGCCTGAGAGCTGAGGTTGAGCAAGCCAGCATTGAGAGGAGGAGCAGGAGGAAGAGTAGGCGGACTTGCGGAGGGAAGGAGCAATGCGAGAAGGAGGAAGGGAGTCAGGTTGATCAGCCAATCACGGTTCCTGTTGCGGCAAACGAGACTAGTTTGTAAACCCTTTCTAATCGCTTAATCTTCTATCTATCTTTCTCTCTTGAGATGCATGTCGCCGTTGTGGGTGCCTTGTGATGTGACGTGCTAAGTGTACGTAGTTGTCACTTCTTCCTGTGATTCTCTTCGTCCCTGTCTTGTGCTGTCTGAAATGGGGCGTACAGTAGAAGCCCCGCTTAAAGATGCAGAGTGAGAGACGCGTGTGGCACAATCGACAACACGCCATATTGTCCTGTACCAAGAAAACGCAAAAGAAATAATGTTGAGTAGAGTAAAAAAAAGACAAAAATAAATATGCTAAGACGTTAAAGCATGGGGAGGGATATATCATTTAAAGAAAAGAGTAGTAGCAGAATGTAATCAATATATTCAAAAAGACACTAATGTCAGTATAAGCTATTTACTCGGAACTGAACAAAATCTTAAAAATCTGGTTAAATTTAATTCACTGTTAGAATGGAAAGTGCTTAAAAAAATATCATACGCTGCCTAGAGTATCTTAACCAAGCATGGGTTGCTTTTCACTGAAGCCTGCACACCCTGCTTTGCCACAATGGACTGTCAACATATCACTTTGCTAGCACGCCCAGTGCATGGGTGTAGAGTCAACAGTATGTAATCCACTTCCATGACTACTAGTCCAGGTTTTACAGAATAACCACACGCATGTCTAGTTACTAGTTAGAAAGCCGCATAGACACAGTGATTACCCAGCACCACACACCCACACACACACACACACACACACACACACACACACACACACCACACAACTTGATGAAGATAGGAATATGAGACATAGATGTGTCAGACATGTGATCTTGTGTCTGTTCTCTGGTCCGCTTGCCTGGTTTGTATATATATTATCTGGTGGTACTGTCGTTCTCCATTGACGCTGTGAAAACAATTCAAAGGCCCAACAACCAAGTCACATGTAAGCCAGATGACCCAAAATAATGATATTGACCAGGGTCCTTCACCTGTAAATAAGATGAACAGGTGAAGCAAGTTTACATGTGGTTTCAAGCTGTGGCAATGAATTGTTTTTATCAGCTGTGAGATGTGTTGCTTGATGGTAGAATTAATAGTGAGATAGTGAGAATGACATTCTATACAAAGCTCTGTAAACTCTTACCACTACTACTACTACTACTACTACTACTACTCAACATAAAATATTCTAGCATGTTTGCAAATGTATATTTCATTTCCCCTTTTCTGGCCTTTACGATCTTCATAATTACATTTACCTGTTAGGTAAATGTAATTATAATTGCCCCATTGTCTCTAGAGCAATTATTTTTTGTAATCAAACATTTGAATGCAATCTAGTAAAGTCGAATGTTTGAAACCCTTAGTTTAATTATTACAATACTGTATCCTGACCTGAGGATTAAATAGCTTGGAGATGCTTATGAACATATTCATTATGAACCGATGCTGGCTCGCATCTATACCTCAGTATGTACAGTAGTTACTATCCAACCCTGAATCAGTGGGGCCAGAACAGGCAGTGTTAAGGTGGTTGCACACTGGGCACGTTTGTCGGAAAACCGACGGAAAAACGCCACTAAAAATCCGAAAAACGCAGCCAGTGTGCAGGGACCTTTAGAGTCTGTTTTCCAGATTGTCATATATATTTATCTTCAACACAATGCCATATTAGAGTCTAAACTGGAACAACGCTGAGCTGAAGTTGGTCCTTTTTGGTTTACTCTCCTGCAGGGTGAGTTCAAACCCATTCAGGACGGGGGAACCTCTTTTGGTGTTTTCAGGATTATGTCATACTTTAGCTATTGAAAAATAGCATATCTACAGTACAACGAGCTTGTAGATCTGCTATTTTTGAAAAATACAAATGTGGCACAAATCTTCAGAGCAATCTTTGCTTCTGGGGGGTCCCTGGAACAACATATTTTCAGATTGGGGTCGGCGGCCAATTATATATAGTTTCTGACATAGAAACTATATATAATGACATCTGAAAACTCAGGATTTAGAAGACATTTGTAGAATTTGGTCTCAGGTCTAAATGGGTTAAGATAATCTACTTATGCTGTCCTCATTGGTGAAGCTAAGTGGAGGAGGGGTAGAAGGATTTCTTTTAAAAATGCATGAATGAAGACACGGGTCATTTAGAGTTAGCACAGGAAGACTATTGCAGTCCGATTGTAGTGGCAATGTTTTAGCAGCACCAGAAAACTAAGGCCCCGACTGACTTGTACTGGGTTGCACGCTAGTGTCATGTACCGAAACTATAGCAATCTACAATCTCATAAAAGATTGCGTCACGACACGCTGTGAGCTTGTAGATGAATAGTTTTTGGTGTGTGACACTGCGTGCAACCCAGTATAAATCATGGGTAAGAAGTGGAAGTGTCAAAACTGGCATGAGCCGAGCCATGCACCAGCTCTGGTTTCAAGGAAACGTTAGCTAAGCACTGGTAATGGCAGAGTGGAGAGAGCACACACTCTAACATAAAGCGAGTGTATGTAACCACCATGCAATACACTGGAGATACACACATAGTCACGTACAGTACAGACAATACACTGTCAAATCCAGGGTTTTACACACATTTTAGTGAGTAGGTGTAGCTTCTGTTTTGCCATGGTTGAGTGTCATATGAGCAGCTATGTGTAATACCCCTCATGCAAAGCAAGTGCTGCATTCTGGATGGAATGTTCTAGTTTAACCCTTTATAACCCGGGAAAGCATCAGTGCGATTTTAGATTTTTGCGTTGGCTAGCTATTTAAACATAGCAGATAATATACAAGCTCACAGCTTGCACATCTGCTATTTATGAACAGTTTTGAAACAATCTTGTGAGAAGTTGAACTACTGATTTAGAAGGCACTTGTAGAATCGGCCTCGAGCTGAGATGGAAGATGACTCTACAGCAGTATTCCCAACCTTGCGGGCCGTGAGGTTGTTGCAAGTTGGCCCCCAAATAATAGGCAAAACACAAAGATTTAATCATAATTTAACAGTAATATAAAATAAAATAAAACCTTGAATATGAGATTTAATTGTGATAACGGATAAATAGGAATTTGTACTATGCTGCTGTAGTAACACTGATCCAAGCTGGAACACAATCAACGAACTGATGCTCTGAAAAGGCACCCAAGGCCACACATCTGAACCACCAAGTGGGCCCTGACCCAGAAAAGGGTTGAGAACTACTGCTGTACATCTTGCCCAAGCAGCCGAGAGCGGCCTCTGGCATGGTGGATATCAGCAGGAACAGGTTGTGTCCTCAACACCGTCCCTGCATTACAGTCGCTGCTTCAGAATGCCACCTAGATACAAGAATGTATGCAAACAGTCCCCCTCCCCTCCAAAAAAGACCCACTTCAGTTCACAGTTCACAGTCATTATTCTCCACTGCGGAGTCCAATCTGACGACAAACCATTTTGCGTTCCTAATTGTCTACACACGCATTATGGCACATGCACAACAATCCCATACTTTTTGTCTTTCTGATTTTTTGTTTAACCTGCTGGTTGAGGTGTTTTAACAGATTTGTCACCTGACCCCCTCCCCTTCAACCATAGGCCCACAGAGTCCCTGTGAGAGAACAGACCTCCGCATGGCCATAGTGGCTGATCACCTTGGCCTCAGCTGGACTGGTGAGTGTGCTTCACATGCATTCATAAACACACACGTGCATCCATATCAAACACACCGGGACACCTATTCTCCTGCATCTTTCTCATCTCATTCCTCTCTGTGTATATTTTCTCTCGTCGCTCTCACAGCTCTCACAAAGAGTAATACAATTAATGGACTGGAAATGAAAACATATTGTAACCCAGCGCTGGAGCTACATGAACTTCAATTCACTTGAATTTTAATCTTCTAAATGGAAAATGGATTGTGGTTTATGACAGGAGGTCTCCTCTATTGTTTGACATGCCAGCCTTAGCATGCCTTCAGTGTAGAACGTGTGAGTAAAATCCACTTAATTAATTCAGTGGAGTGGGCAGGGTCTATGGGCTGGATCCAAGCTATGAAATTGCATGATTAGATCGTTTATCATAGATTATATAGTCTTCGCTGCCATCTAGTGGAGGTATTATGTAGTGAGTACTTGGCTCAGCAACAAAACACTGCAGTGGCACACATTTACATCATGACGCAAAAGGAAATTCTGCAAAACATAATACAAATAACACATCTACAAATGAGTACACATACAGTACAGAGGGCAATGAATATCACAAATTGCATTCTCACATTGACCCTGGCATTTAAATCGTATCTATGCATATATTTTATGCAATATTTGATATATATATGAACTTTTAACTATCATTCCATGTAGTCAAAGACATGATCGCATTAAATCTGCACACAGGTGAAAGACACATGTTGTTATTATTCACTTCATTAGTGAATGTTTTTGTCGCCTGTACTCTGCATGAGTGTGTGTGTGTGTGTGTGTGTGTGTGTGTGTGTGTGTGTGTGTGTGTGTGTGTGTGTGTGTGTGTGTGTGTGTGTGTGTGTGTGTGTGTGTGTGTGTGTGTGTGTGTGTGTGTGTGTGTGTGTGTGTGTGAGAGAGAGAGAGGGAGGGGGGGGGGGGGGGTATTGGTGTGATATGGGTGTGCCCTCTGCAGTGTGCCCATCCCTGTCCGCCTGCACTGCAGTAACGCCTACGCATGTTTGAGTTTGAGTGAGTGTGTGCCTGTGTGGGTATGTGTGTGTGCATGAGCGTGCATAATTGTGTGTGGACAAACATGCACACACTTGTGTGTGTGCGTGCGTGCACGTGTGCAACTGTGCGTGGTGCGTGTGTATTGGGTAAGTGAGGGTATGTCCATCTTGCGTCCCCACCCCAGTGTTGTGTTGTGCATGCGAGTATGGACTCAGCAGAGGCAGCTTGGAATCTAATCTATATTTAATGTGTGCACTGTGCTCCGGTGGAGAGAAGCAGGCAGTGCGCATGGTGTTGTTTATAACCAGTGTGTTCTACTGGAGGACATAGCTATAGATACTTCATACCACTATCTTATGAAGAGGTTATTTCTAGACAAAGTTCATATACTGTGCAGAGTGTATCGTTCTACACTGGATAAAAGCAGGTCCAAGCTGCTCGTTAGTGAGCTTGCAGATGTGCTATTTTCTCAGAATGTCCGCCTATTTTCTCTGAATGTTGGCCTATTATGACATGCCAGAATTATAAATTGGGGCGCTAGGTTTCATGTTGTTACAGCTTGGGTTTATAGGCTAATGTGTATATTGGTGCTGCATGAATCCTAACCAGTCATGATAAGGATGTCTTATTTCCTCTGCATATATACTATATGCCTTTGCGTACACCATTTCATCCTGCCTTACATACTGTGAGCTTTTTGGGGGGAAGGGGCTGGGGGTTGTTGTTACCATTTAGCTTCGGTAAAAGAACGCTGTACATTCTGACTATGTACATTAAGCAGTTTAATCCCCACGAGCTAGACAGAGCCACACAACATTTTATGGGTTTGTTTGTTTGTTTGTCTGGAGGGTGTCTGTACTGATTTCCTGCATGTTGTTTGTTGCTTTTCCACAGAGCTCGCCAGGGAGCTGGACTTCTCTGTGGAGGAGATAAACCACATCAGAGTGGATAACCCCAACTCCCTGACGGCACAGAGC
Organism: Protomyctophum parallelum; assembly: GCF_964188405.1. NCBI lineage: Eukaryota > Metazoa > Chordata > Actinopteri > Myctophiformes > Myctophidae > Protomyctophum > Protomyctophum parallelum. The sequence continues at coordinate 22,546,734 of NC_139719.1, read as the reverse complement.
TTCATGCTGCTGAAGAAGTGGGTGCACAGGGATGGTAAAAATGCCACAAGTAAGTCGCCTGTACTCAGCGTGAGTGAGTGTGTGTGTGTGTGTGTGTGTGTGTGTGTGTGTGTGTGTGTGTGTGTGTGTGTGTGTGTGTGTGTGTGTGTGTGTGTGTGTGTGTGTGTGTGTGTGTGTGTGTGTGTGTGTGTGTGTGTGTGTGTGCGTGTGTGTGCGTGCGTGCGTGCGCACGCATGAAAGTCTGTGTGTATGAAGGCTGCGGCTGCAGTAGCCACACCTTAGTCAATAAATTAAAATGACTAGTGCCGCTGGCTGGGCAAATTCCTTGTAGATCTCTGTCTGAGATACAGGCCATGTAGTATGTGTGCATCTGTGTTTGTGTGAAATCACTGTGGACAAGAATATGTGATATTATAATATATACAGTAAAATAGTTCTCTGTACTTTTCAACATTTTGTGAAATAATAATAGTCATCTTGTCATTATGATATTATATTAAGTCTGTGTCTCTCTCTCTCTCTCCTTTTCTCTCTCCATAGCGGATGCCTTAACCGCAGTGCTGACAAAGATCAATCGGTTGGATATTGTGACTTTGCTGGAAGGGCCCATATTTGACTATGGTAACATTTCAGGCACACGGTGTTTTGCCGATGATAACGCAGTATTCCTGGATCAGTCCGATGGTAAAGTGTAGCCCCACCCTATAGCTGAACTCTTCTCAGTCTGTCTCTCGGTCTATTCTTCCTTCACCCCTTCTTTATTTCATCTCTCAGCCAGATAGACAGACCTGTCTTGTGTAACACAAACGCAGAACCAATGAGGCTTGACGGTCCAATACGAGTTAACAGACGATCAGTGCCTTTACTGATCCAACATAAGCTGAGTTAAACCAACCAAAAGCAACAAAGCGTTATTATCAGATTGATTTCTACTCCCATCGTATCACAACGCAATCTCTCCCAGGAGTCCCACTTGTTTACTGATATGGGGCAATTACCACTCGTGCTCATTGGTAAATTAATGGCAAATTGTGTGATTATTTTTGTTTTCCTTTTTTGATGATTCTTTTTTTTGATGATTATTGATTTCAGTATTATTATTGATTTAATCATACCCCCTTTAGCTTTCTAGATTTACTGCCATTTTCTTTGTGACATAAATTGAACGCATGGTAACAGGAAATCCTAGACAACACATGGGGGGCATGAGACGCTGGAGTATTGCCAGATTTTTACTTGGCTGCACATCATGCTGTCACACACTGGAAATATTAGATCCACACGCTCACAACACCCTGCTGTTGTGGCATGTTGCGGGATTGTAGATCTTCTATTTTCAGTGCATGACACCGGCGCGCAGCTAAACATAAATCAGGCTTTTGTGTGACTGTACCGTAATGTGTAGAATATACTACAGCATGATGCTTCAGCAAACGCAAGCATTTGATGAATTAAAACTCTTTCCCATCTTGGTGAGCTTGCTGTTTTAAGGCTAGGAAGGCACGTTTCAGATGGGTTATGGTTTTGTGTCATCATTTGGTTCAATAGTTATGTTTATATCACAAATATCACAAATTTGAAATTCCTACTGCCCCAGCAGCTGTCATATCTGTATTCATTAAATTTGCATCCAAGTATGGTTGTGCGATACGTGAAAACATAATTATAACAACCAAGTTACTACAGTGGCTTGTTCGCTTTATGCAGTATGGCAAATGTCTTTCTTTCTCTCTCTTTCTATCTCTCTCTCTCTCTCTCTCTTTAATGAAAATGTATTGTGGTAGCTAACTTTCTCTAGATGTGATAGAGTGAGAACCGTTTCAGAGAATTAATTTGTCCGTCACGCCAGATAGATTCAATATACATACTCACATACACAGATTAGCCCTAGATATAGAAAGAAACAATATTGAGAAAATAGCTAATTGTCTTCATTCACCCTGTGCTGACCCGTACACTAATGCTCCTCAGATACCTTTATTCGAACAAAAGACAACGTTTTGACTCTGCTGGTGATGTCAACATCGTCTTTTATTCTAATAAATATTACTGTGGAGAATTATATAATGTGTGATCAGCGTCAATGTGAACAGAATCTAGAATCTAATAATCTATGCACCCTTCATTGATTCATGGCTCAAAACTAGGAGGTGGCATGCTAGATAGAGTCTATTCTACTGCAAAGGTGGTAATTGAACAAAGAAACCCCCACAGTGCTTAAATCAGTAGTTGAACACGGCCTGAGCCTTTCACACTGGCTGACGACACAAGGCTCTGAAGTGGGCCTCACTGTACGCAAGGCAGGCTTTCTCAAAACCACCGAAAGGCTATGGATCATTATTCTCCCTTTGAACGGAGCAAAGATGATCTTTGTGCTGAGGTGACTTAAAGGTGAAATCCTGCCTGGGATCTTGACAGACAGACAGACAGACAGACCGAAAAATATAGATATAGCATGGCTAACTAAGGCTTTGTGTCAATGGCAGCCTGTCTTAACTGCTAGAAAATGACAATACACTCTGACCACTTAAAAGGCACGGATCATTCTCAACACGTCTATGAGTGTAAATGGGGAAAGCAAATCTTGTGTTCCTTTTTTGAAAAGAATCCTCTTTAACCACTTTAGACTTAGTTGCCCCCATGGGTTCTATCCTTGGCGCTACACCAAAATCTCTTTGCTGGAAAATAACCGGAAATGTTCGTTGCACAGCACTGTGTTTGGCTACTGTACATCCTATTTTCTCTGAATGTTCTCCTATTATGACATACCCGGAAAAGGGACGCCAGGGTTCATGTGGTTAAGTAGAAGAGGATTTATAGCACAAGACTTAATGCCTTCCGTACGACACCCATAGACGTATTGAAAGAATCGCACCTTTGTTATTTTAAGTGTGTGGTGTATAGTTCTGCTTCTGTCCAACTGCTGTCAGCTGTATACTGTACCTGTCATCTACCGGGTTCCTCCGAACCGCCCTGCCTCAACGCTGCTTCGTAGCTTCTCCTGCTTTAAGAACAGTAGACTCCTTTCCTCCTCCTCCTCTCTCATCCTCCTCTCTTAACTCCTGCAGCAACACCCACTGTCACCATGTAAGCTAAAGGGATACTAACCTGTACTAACCAAAAAGTACATAAAAGCTTTTTAAGTACGACATGACGGCGTATGGAATCCGACTGGCCATACTGTAGCTTCTCCTGCTGAGAAACCAGCTCCCTGCCTCCTCCGCTTCCTTCTCTGCCCTGACTGTCTACCTTCTATAGACTCTAGAGCGACTAAGCGACAGCTAACTTGGTTGCTACAGCTTGGATTCCACTTGAAGCTATCTTCACAGTGGTGGCTTCCTATCCTGTTAATTGCAACGTCCGCAGCTTCTAAATCATTCATAAACCTCTCATTCCTGAGCACTCATTTCCTTCATCGATCCAGTGTATTGTCATGTTTGTCAACTTAACGGTTGTTCCATTGTCTGTTCTGTTTCTACCACACCCTATTGTGAACTGTGATGCTTGAAACAGTCCCAAAGGCTCTTAGGTCTCCTACCCTCCCAACGTCGCCCACCGCTCTCCCTCTTTCCCCCTCCTCTACTTCCGCGGACCACCCTTCAACTTCCCCAACCTGCCTGTCCTGTCCCCCCTCCCCTCCCGATCCCGCTTTTCTCCTGTATTTTACGCCTCCTCCCTCTCCCCCTTATCTAACTCCCCCCTCCTCCACCCCTCCTTCCTCTCCTCTCCCCCCTCTGCCTTCTCCCCCACCGTCTCCTCTCCCTCCTGGTATCCCCCGTCGCTTCCGTCGAGATCGTACGGTTCCGGAGTTCTATATCTAATATTAGGTCTTTTCCAGCTATGCTGATCTTCTCCTGCCCACTGCTGAACTCACAACTAATAACAACTAACTCAACTCAACCCGGCAACAACTCTGGCCTGCTCATTTGCTTGTGTTGTTGATATTATCCAAACACACTTTTAACATGGAGACAAATGCCAGACCTGCATGTCATCGAAAGCTTTTGATCCCATGATCATTTGATCCCATGTCAGTGTGTTTGTGGCCATGTTTAGCTCACCAACCCAATGCAATACATTTATTAACTATAAAACGTTGCATCTATAAGACCGATTCATTAATGGCACTATAGCTTCGGAGGTATAGAGTGGTCGTCTGGGAATCAGAAGGTTCCCGGTTCGATCCCCAGCTCCTCCTGGCTTTGTGTCGAAGTGTCCCTGAGGAAGACACTGACCCCCCCCCCCCCCCTAGCTGCTCCCCATGAGCATGGCGCATCCCGCCATCGGTGTGTGAATGTGTGCGTGAGTGGGCGAATGTAACGCACATTGTAAAGCGCTTTGGAGAAAGTTGCTACATACGGTAAATAATATGTAGCACCTACATGTATATAAATGCACCATTTACCATTTCGTCCCTGTCGGGTGGAATCCTGGTATTGTATTATTGTTTTAAAAACATCTAAAAGCAGTGAAAATGGCTGATCCACAAGCTTGTTGTGAGGCATGCATTTTACAAAAAAACTAAAAACAAATTGAAATATTGTGATACAAGGTTTCTGCCCGACAGCAACGATGTATTAAAGCCAGTGGATCTGTATCAGTATGTGAGCCATTTGGCTCGCTACAAGCCGGGTCCATTACCGATAAACAGTGATTACATTTTGGGGACAGGCCTGGCTGTCAAACCAGGACCCTTTTTTTTTGGTATCTGAACTTTTTGCAGATGCCAAATGACCTTCAGTAGTGTTCATTAATGTTTACAGGGAGCATAAATAGAATGCTCGCTATCTTGAATTATGTTTCCATCTTTGCTATACACTCCCATTTACGTTTCCTTCGTTGTGTGGTCGGTGTTAGATGTGTGTGTACCAGCACTGGTTCAGAAGTCACACTGCAGTCTTCCCAATCAAATCACGTGAACATATTTGAACATAATGTGACGACAGGTATATTCGGTGTGACCTCTGATCGACTGCTGGCAGCCATAGCAACCATGTGTGTGTGTCTAGTCAAGTGTCAGCTCTCATCTCATCCCTCCACCACCACTGTACCCCCCCCCCCCACCTTCTCCCCTCCATCCCTCCCTCCCTCCCTCCGTCCATCCATCCAGGTTACCAGAGCATAGAACTTGAGATGCAGACCCCCACAGAGCTGAAGTACACGCCCCCGACCCCGCTACATTCCGACGACTTCTTTGACGAGGACAATGCTAGCGCAGACTCCCCTAGTAGGTTGACCCCCATTAGGCCTAGTGACCTCTCCCTTGCCCAGACCACCAGCAGCAGCAGCAACGGCCCGGCAGAGGCTGCCGGAGCCCCGGAGGAGGCGCCCACCGTGGTGGAGGAGGACACGTCCCTCGACGCCAGGGGGAGGAGGAGCCAGGGCGAGGCCTCCTCCACGGAGGAAGACGTGAGGCAGAGTGAGCCGGAGACCGCGGCTGCCCCGTACGAGGGAGCGGACAACGACCGGCGGGCAGCGGCGGCAGGGAGAGTGGAGGCGAGGGGTCAAAGCCCAGAGGCCCCAGAGGCCCCTGAGGCCGTTCAGAAGGAGCCAGAGGCGGAGATGATCGCCTCCCTGGAAGAAATGGGAGTGGAGAAGGAGCCCGAGGCGGAGATGATCGCCTCCCTGGAAGACACGGGACTGGACCAGGGAACACCCGTCGGAGCGGACCACTCGGCATCGGAAACCGCCGGTCGACCGGACACGGGAGAGAAGGAGTCCGGTATTGGAAGGGAGGAGGAGAAGGAGGAGGAGGAAGAGGAGGAGGAGGAGATGACCCAGGAGAGGCTACGGAGTCTGCTGGAGGACATAGCGATGGAGGAGGGAGGCTCGGAGGACGAGGAGATGACGGAGGAGAGGGTGATGGCCATCCTCAGTCAAGTGCAGCAGGCAGAGAAAGACGTGTGTTCAGTTTCAGGTTGGCACGCCGACAAGACCGCCGATGGGACGCAGCCGCCGAGCCCTGGCACCGAGAGAGTGACGTCGCACAGAGGAAGGTAGGACTAGCGTTTACTCTGTCTGCCTATCCACACACACACACACACACACACACACACACCACACCACACACCACACACACACACACACACACACACAGCGTTACTGACATTTACGAGTAAATTTGTGTACTTACAGATGTTTGGTAGTCCCAGTTTTTTATGCTTTTTGCACTGCTGTTTCACTACTGACATACTCCTTCTCCAACTAATACATTTCTTCTCTCATGCTGGTGCTGAATGATTTCAATCTATACTGCTTTATTTCAAAATGCTATCAATATTTGTAAGGGCATTTTGCTAAATGTCACTATTACCGCCAAATCTGTCAGTTTATGACATCAAGTGTGTTGATCAATGCAAAATATTTTGATTATATGCAATAATAGCAGCTTAGAAAATGTGATTTTTCTAAACATGCCACTTTGCCGTCTGAATACAATACACAGAATTCTCTGCAAGCAGTTCTCTGTCACAGCACTGACAATTTGAGTTGCTTCTGATTTTCTCTACTTCACCGATACAGAGAGCATTGACGGACTTAGTTGATAATATCTACTTATAGGCCTATTTTTCATTTCCTTAAAAATGAACATTTTGGAGTTAGCTGGTTCCTTCCCGACAGCAGAGATATGCTAACTTTTCTTTTAGTCTTGCATCAAAACCACACCCCACTAACTAACCCAGGACAAAGTGGTTTTAAGTCATCCCATGTTGGCATGAGCATAAGCATTAACATTAGCATCATTGTCGGTATGTGTAACCCTGTGAAGAACGGCACTAGATACTCCTCTCGCCTTAGGAGACATTGGGCATATTTATAACGGTCCCAACATGGCCTGTGTTTTCGTGTTCCTTGTTGTATGTATGTAATTGTATGTTTTTCTGTGGACCACGAGTCTGCCTCAGAGACGTTCGTTCATCCATTCATTCTCCCTGTGTGTTCTCTCTCCGGCCACGGCCTTCCCCCAGCTCTGACAGTGCAGACAGACAGACGGACAGCAGCACAGCGGGACCAAGCGGAGGTGACAAGGCCGCAGAGGAGGAAGGACATCAGTCCCAGCACAAAGTCCAGGTGAGCCAAACCACCACATCGGTTCATGTACCTCTGAGAGAGAGAGAGAGAGAGAGAGAGAGAGAGAGAGAGAGAGAGAGAGAGAGAGAGAGAGAGAGAGAGAGAGAGAGAGAGCGAGAGAGCGAGAGAGGGGCCACACTGATGATTTTACTGTGTACTTTATAGCAGGTCAGAATGCCCTCCAAGTGGTTGAAATGGTGTTCTTGGTCATTGCTGGAATTGATTTGAGAGTTTTTGCTATATTTAAAGGCCCAATCAGTGAAACAAAATGTAAATAAATAACCGCATCACCAAAAGTACAAAATAGTATTCTCTAGTCTAGGAGATTGACATTTGTTTACAATATTAGTGAATATTGTAACATTGTCCCATGTAACAATGAAAGTATTTAAGAATTATCTGAATATAACCCTCATTTACAGTATATGTTCAAAACAAGCCAAGATTGGGACACTTTAATTTTTGCAGAATATTGCATGAAACTGCCACACACACACACACACACACACACACACACACACACACACACACACACACAGAGAGAGAGAGAGGGGTGACTAAACGAAGCGTACTGTATGGTGCTGGGCTGCGTTCATCAGGAGGATGTTATGCAGTCCAGTTCTGATGACGAGATGACCGTCACCACCAGGGTGTACCGCAGGCGGCTCGTGCTCAAGGTACCCGGCCGGCCCGGCGCGTGTCCGCTACCGCAGGCTGTGTTTGGTTCGGCAGAGACCACGACATGGGAATGTGTGTCTGTGTATAGTAGTATCACTGCAGTGGTTCCCAAACTTTTTCATGTCAAGGACCCCCAAAATTTGCACTTATCATGCGTGCGGACCCCCCATTTGAAAAGATATGCCAGGTGCAGGGACATAAGAGGAGATTTGTGCAGTGATTCTCAATTCTCAATGGCATTTCTGGGTCCCGGATTTATATTGTAAAATCAATGTTAATTTAACTCTGAGAGTGTACAAATGGAACCAAATGGACCTGTTCGGGTCCATTTGGTTCCACTTGTACACTCTCAGAGTTACATACCTGTAAAGGGTCCATTTGGTTCCAAACTATCACTTCGCTGGGGACCCCCTGGAACTCCCTTAAGGACCCCTGGGGGTCCCCACTTTTAGGACCACTGTATTACTGGGTTAGGGTTAGGTCATCTACCCAACAGCAACGATATGTGCTTGGGAGGAAGTATGTGTGTGTGTGTGTGTGTGTGTGTGTGTGTGTGTGTGTGTGTGTGTGTGCGTGTGCGTGTGCGTGTGCGTGTGCGTGTGCGTGTGCGCGCGCGCTTAGGAGCGTTAGCCACTAAGCATCATGATCGCAAAAGGTTGATTACATGCTCAGCCTTGCTGTTTGTTATCTGCAAGCTTGTAGCAAAGCAATGGTATTAAAATAAAATATCCAAGCACACTTCTGAGGCTGAATTTGCACATGACAGAATGTTGGTTTAATATCAGGAAAAAAAGACTTCCTATGTTAATAGAAGACATGGTGTTTAGTTGTATCTAGTGCAGAATGGATGAGTCATTCCTTAGGCGAAATACTGTAGGTTTGAATAGATAACTGCAGTCTGTTTGCTTTAAGCACTAACCTTAGTTGGCTTTCCCAAAGTTGTTTGACAAGGTTTTCCTAACCCTTTTGACCTGCCATAATTGAAAATCAATGGTGTTTACACATTGATTACTGTTTTGTACAGCTAAAACAATATATGACCTTCTGCAACAAGAGTTCTGCCACCCAATGAGAACAAATCAATTGATATTTTGTTGTGTCGTGAGATTGTAGATCTGCTTTTTACACAATTTGTTTCAGATATGGTTGGAACTCACGGTAAATCTGTATTACGGAATGTCTGCCAGTCAGCGTCTTTGTTAGCACCCAGTCACATTTTGACTATTGTTGGACAATTTTGCACCAGTCCAGTCTTCAAAGTGACCAGTCTGGGATCAAACTCTCCCATGTCTGATGGAGCAGTGCATGAAAAAGCCTTCCTTTGCTGCATCGACGCAGGTGGTGGTGTTATTGTGAAATGCAGCACTTCATAATAATAATACGGCTAACAACCATCATTTCCAATTCCAACCCATTTATTTTTACCCTCCTCCACCCCCACCTTCCCACCTCCATCTGTCTGTCCGTTGGCTCCTCCATCCATCCCAGGGAGAACAGGCCAGAAACATTCCTGGAGACTCTGTGACGGAGGAGCAGTTCACAGACGAAGACGGGAACGTGGTCACCCGAAAAGTAACCCTTTCCTTCACCTTCCTCCATGAACCCCTCCATGAAACCCTCCACCCCATCCAATATTTACACTTTTCACAGTTGAATTGGCAATCAGAATTCAAAAGTTGTCACTGTAACAAAGACAGACAGACATGAATTGTAGAAGCACTCAATACGATACACACACACACACACACACACACACACACACACACACACACACACACACACACACACACACACACACCTTGCTTCTCTGCCTTACCATATATATACTGTATATGATTGAGATTTTGAAATATGATTGAAATATGATTTGAAGACCAGTATCGCCCAGCCCCGAGCGAAACCCCATCCTCTCCCCTAACATGCTTCCATAACCCCACCTCCCCTACAGGTGATCAGGAAGGTGGTGCGCCGCTCTGAGGAGCGGACGGGAGGTGAAGGCGAAGCTGTGGCAGGAGAAGCAGAGGGTGTGGGTGGTGATGATGATGGTGGTGGTGGTGGTGGTGATGATGATGATGATGGGGTTGCAACAGGTGGAGCGAGCTCGGCCTCCTCAGCAGCAGCAGGAGGAGGAGGAGGAGGAGGGGGAAAGAGCAAGAAGCGCAACAAACGCTCCCGGCAGAAGACGGAGGGCCCCGGAAACTCTAAGGGCCCCAAGGAGGCCCACGGGGTCAGGACTGAGGTTGGCGTAAGCCCCTAGAGCCCCCGACCGCTGGTGGAAGACGTACTCAGACAGATTTACTTAAGTACAAGTACCAGTACCAATAGTGTAGCAATTACTCTGTAATGGTAAAAGTCCTGTATTCGAATGTTTTGTTAAGTAAAACTTAAGTACAAACGTACAAGTATTGGCATCACAAATAAAAGTACTAACATATTTCAAAGTGGGTCACTTGTGCATCTACAAGCTCGTAGATTGTCCTTTTTCCAAGTCTTAATAATAATCTATATTTATAAAGCAACTAATAACTAAAGTTGTCAAATCATTTTAGTACCTCAAAATTGTACTTGGGTACGGTACTTGAGTAAATGTACTCTGTTTCTTTCCACCACTGGCCAACTAACCGCCTCCCTAGCCGAGCCGACAATTCAACGGCAAACTGACTTGGAGCATGGGCTGTAGTTTTGGGTTCCTGCTTTCTCAAAAGAAACTCTTGGTTGAGGGATCGTCTGCAGCTGGGCTGAGGCTGGACAAACTCAAACAAACTCAATGCAATGTGATGTGTTGTGAGCTTGTAGATTAACTATTTTTGAATGGTTAAAGGGGTTTAAACTGAAATTTGATTCTAGGCTAGCCTACAGTATATCAATTTGCTCTGAGGGCCCTGCAACCCCCTCAAGATCCACCAGGGGTCTCCAGACCCCACGTGGAGAACTACTACTTCATGTAAATCCACCTACCAGCCCAGTGGAGATGATAACAGTGCTGCTGAGATACTTTGGGGAATCAATCAGTCCTTGTTCCGATATACTGTATCCACGCTAGCTACAGCAGCTACTGTACCACACACACTGATTTTGGTTCATATCCATACGCAAAGTTTTGGGCTTGGGCTTTTCTGTGTTAAATTATAGGCTGTAGCCTGTATAGTATGCTAACGTGGATACATGGAACACTAGCTATGTAGCGCATGGAATGCCTTGACAATGGCACAGAGCATAGCCAATGCTGCAGCTTGTAATGGCTGCACCGTGTGTGTGTGTGTGACTGTGTGTGTGTGTGTGTGTGTGTGTGTGTGTGTGTGTGTGTGTGTGTGTGTGTGTGTGTGTGTGTGTGCATGCATGCGTGTGCACGTGCGTGTGTGTGTGTGTGTGTGCGTGTGCTCAAAGTTTCATGTGCTTAACAACTCAAGCCTCAGAGCATACGTACTCTAAATTCACTTTGTGGGAGTTGAGAACTGTTCATATGAATAATGCGGCTCTAAACTAATATAGAAAATAGAAATGTGAATCTAACTTTTTCTTCTTAATTCTCTTTTTCTCTCACTTCTTTCACTCTTGATATGCTAAAAAAGAAACGTAGAACAATAGCAACATTAACTTCTTGTCACTCTCCTTCACCTTCTTTTTTTCCAACATGTTTACAGTTATCTCCTGAAGTAGCCACGCTGAGCGTTTGCTGTGTTACACATTTGCATCCAGAGTGCTGTTTAGGCTGAGTAGTAGCGTGTACTAACTTCATGTCCTTTTCTCTCTTTTTCACTCTCTTCTCTCATTTTATTTTCTCTTTTGGCAACCCCCATTGTGTTATTCTTTTGCCCCCCCTCCCCCCCCCCCCTTCGCTTCTCTTCTCTCTCTCTCTCTCTCTCTCTCTCTCTCTCTCTCTCTCTCTCCCCCCTCCATCAGTCTGGAGAAGGAGGCAAGGGAAAACAAGGGAAGAGGAAGTCGTAACTCCCCAGTTCTGAGCTGAGTCAGGTGCGTGGCTACTGTACTAAGCATTGATATTTGATACTGATGGTAGACCACTAGTTGAGAGGGTCTGTCTGTCTCACCATTAGTCCTTTACAGCTGCCTATCACTACATGTGTCATTACTGATTGGTCATGCTGAATACGCACATTTCTGCTTTCTGTTCCAGGTCCACGGACGTCTATTCTACGACATCACAGACCCTAGGGGGGTGGGGGGCTCCATTGTCTGCAGCCCTTGGAATAGGAGAGCCCAGTCAATCAGCCCACGTGTGTCTGAAGCTTTCACTTTAAAACGCATGGTTCTCAGCAAGACAAACAAAACGGAGAGAGAAAGAGAGAGAGAGAGAAAAAAGGACAATTATTTGATTTCGCATGAGCATGTCACCAAACTCACTTTTACCGTTAAAACGGCTAATGACACCTACAGTATTGTGGACACACACGTGGACGTGAGCAAAGACTTCCTTATCAGTGACGAATGAAAGGGGAGCTTACAACCACAGCCACACACACTCCTCTGGAGGCATCTGCGGCCCATTTTATGGCACAAGTGGGAAATGTTGATTGTTGACGAATGTGGAAAGACTTTTGAAATCCCTCAGTCAAGACACTCGCCTTATATATTTTTCCTCCTGGGCCCAAAGTAGTGGGCTGTACCATGTGGTTGTTTTTGTTTGTTTGTTTTTTAATGAAATAAATAATAAATGGGTTGATTTTATTGTATATAAATTACACTGTATAAAATAAAAAAGAGAGAAAAAAATCAGTTGCTTCACATATTGGTTATGCACTGGTTAATTTAGCTTGTTGGGAAGCTTTGCAAAGTCAGCGCATTGGGTGTGAAAGTCCTATGTAATTCCACTGCATTGGAGTTTTGGGTGTGTGTGACCTCATGTTTTTGAGAAATGAATACAATTGGGGGGAAATAAATCATGTAAATGAGAAAGGAAAAAGAATAACTGCTTGATTTTAACCAAGGTCGTTTCTTTAAAGCCAACTGCTCTAAAATCTGTTTTATCTGTGGAAGGTTCTATTGTCTTCAGACTACAAATATTTTTGCTGCATGTGATTTGACTTTATTTTAACAATTTCCTTTTTTTTCCCCTTCTTTTTTTTCCTCCCTAATGCAAAACACTGTACTGCAATTAGAGAGGGCTTGGTGGTACTTCTGTTTGTGTGAGCACTCATAACCTGACCATTTGTCACCTGTAACTTGTTTTAATTTGTTTTATTTTACTTTTTACAATGATTGAACACGTACAATAAGTATGCCACACCTCACTTGAGTGGCAAGATAGCAAATCTTAAATGTTAGGCTTCAGGAAGGTACTTTCAGATAAATTTCATGCCTTTCTGCCATTTCCAAAAATCACTCATTGTACCCGAATGTAACCCGTAAACTGGCACATCGTGTGAGTTCCAAACGGCAACCAAACCCATGTGTGCAACAGCAATTAGAAGTGAACTGTCTATCCGTAAGCCCATGGTGTGTACTAGCAGTGTTACTTTAGGCTCACAGACCTGCTGTGGTTTTAAACTGGTACTATTTTTTTATTTTGGAGTTTGGTGACTTACATTTTATTTTATCAGCTGTCTACACAGGAAGTGAATATGTGATTGTTAACCCTGAGTCTGATGCTTCGTTTTCACTGCAAAACAAATGAAATGCAGCCTGTAATCTGGGCCACAAAGGGTTCCAAATCAGATTCCCTGTTCTTCTGTAAATCATTGCTGAGTCTTTTTATTTTTATTTTATTTTTTATTATATATATAAGGCCACCTAACAAGCATCCATTGTTGATGATAGAACTGGTACCAATGTGTATGAAGAACCAACATAGCCTACACTGGATGATCCAAGTAATTATTTAAGCAGAAAATAAATTGTGTTTAAACTGAAAATAAACGAGTCCATCCATGTTTTTCCAGTTAGGGCCCGAGCACTGCACAGTAGTACGAAGCCCTATTGAAATCGCAATGATTATTATTACTAGCCCTTACCCGTTGTGAGACGGGCGCAGTACCCCCTTGTGGCCGCGGGGGGTACCTCTCCTCTCATACACTTAATGCTTTTCAAGTAACTTTACCTAACTGAAGGCTAAAATACAAAAGAACGCTTCAACAATTCTGAGAGATGGTGTACTCACTGTACACCATCTGATCAGAGTACTGATCAGGCTCTCAACACAGAGGTTCCATGTTCAAGTCCCACATCTCTTTTAATAGTTCAATTCTGGAGAACTTTGAAATATATATATTTCTAGTAAAGTGCATGAGCAAGTATAAATTAAGTATAAATTCAACATTGCAAAAAAAGTTCATATGATGTCTTTTCTCTCTGCATAATTATAGCCACACAATGTCCAACACCAACACTCACTCAGCAGTCAGCTCACTCTAATTCAATGTATTATGAATATAATGAAATGCAAATGTCTTATAAACCCATGGGGGTTAGGCACTTTGTGTGCAGGACATGAAAATAAAAGAATCAATCAAAAAAAATCTATCGATCAATCATAGCAAAAAGAGTTGAAAGTGAACAGCACCGACAACGTTGTCCAGTTGAAAATGAACTACGCCGACACGCCGTGCACACGCCGTTGATACGTCGTCTCTCTCTGGACGGCGTATCAACGGCGTATCAACGTCCGCTCACGCCGCGGACTTTTTTGGACTATTTTTTGTGTTTTCAGACAGTTGAAAAATGAACTACGCCGACACGCCGTGCACACGACGTTGATACGCCGTCTCTCTCTTGGACAGCGTAGTAACGGCGTATGGACGGCCGCTCACGCCGGGTGCTTTTGTGCAGGAAATGTAAGATATTTTCTCAGTGACAGAATGAATAAATTACAGCTATATTTCCATAACAGAATGAGCGTAGGGAGAGGGCACATATGGGGCTAGTCCCAAACATACTTTTATGAACATTAATTCAGTTTGTGGTTCAATAGGTAAATGAAAGACTATAGACGTCTACTCTAAATAAACATTTATATTAAATATATTTTATTTGTAAACCTGACAGTGAAATAAATCTGTCTGGTCACTCTGTGACTGTTTGATTACACTTAATTTGTAACTTTGTTTCTTTCTATGTGATTGCAGTATTGATACTTTTTAATACTAAACTAATTTAAAGAAATTTACAATGATTGAACACGTACAATAAGTATGCCACACCTCACTTGAGTGGCAAGATAGCAAATCTTAAATGTTAGGCTTCAGGAAGGTACTTTCAGATACATTTCATGCCTTTCTGCCATTTCCAAGCGAGAAAAATCACTCATTGTACCCGAATGTAACCCGTAAACTGGCACATCGTGTGAGTTCCAAACGGCAACCAAACCCATGTGTGCAACTGCAATTAGAAGTGAACTGTCTATCCGTAAGCCCATGGTGTGTACTAGCAGTGTTACTTTAGGCTCACAGACCTGCTGTGGTTTTAAACTGGTACTATTTTTTTATTTTGGAGTTTGGTGACTTACATTTTATTTTATCAGCTGTCTACACAGGAAGTGAATATGTGATTGTTAACCCTGAGTCTGATGCTTCGTTTTCACTGCAAAACAAATGAAGTGCAGCCTGTAATCTGGGCCACAAAGGGTTCCAAATCAGATTCCCTGTTCTTCTGTAAATCATTGCTGAGTCTTTTTATTTTTATTTTATTTTTTATTATATATATAAGGCCACCTAACAAGCATCCATTGTTGATGATAGAACTGGTACCAGTGTATGAAGATTCTATAACCCATCGTTTTTTTCATTTTTTCACTTTTTTTCAAATCCTCAAAAATGATGAAAAACGCCGTGCTATAGTATGCCGTACGATGTGGGCTATAGCCCATGGTCCAAAATGATGAAAAACGAGGATAAAAAAATTAATTCAAAAATTCAAAAAACAATGGGCTATAACCCATCGTTTTTTTCATTTTTTCATTTTTTTCAAATCCTCAAAAATGATGAAAAACGGCGTGCTATCGTATGATCGTATGGGCTATAGCCCATGGTCCAAAATGATGACGTTCTCTCTACCGCAACATACTTAAAAGTATAGCGGTGTATGAGAATGGGTGTTGCGGAGGATGAGAAACATTAACATTGTGCTATAGGAGCAATGGGACTTGAACATAGAATGTCCGTACAGAGAGACTGATCATTAGACCATTGCACCATCAGTCAGACACACAGTGAACATCTCCTGGTAATTGTGTGTGTTAGCCCTCAGTTGGTAAAGTTGAAACACTCCAGCATTATAAAGCTATAGGAGAACAGGGATTTGAACATTTAGAGATGTATTAACTGAAGGCTCACAGCCTCAGCCTGATAACCTCAAAAGTCTCATATCTCCCCTGAGCCATAGGCAGTTGCTTTGGCTTAGTGGTTAAGATGTTGGCCTTCAGTGCAGGGGACCTGTGTTCGATTCCTGGGTGTTACACTCTAATGAACGTGAGTCTTTTTTCAACTTTACTATCTGAAGGCTAACATACAAAAGATCGCTTCAACAGTACAAAGAGGCAGATGTTACTGAGTGATGTTGTAGTAGGGGCTATTCAGCACAGAGAGTTCATGTTCAAATCCCACTCTTCCTAAAGTTTAATGCTAGTTATTGAGCTTCATTTACTGCTATTCTAGCAGTGGCTCACAGCCTCAGCCTGACTACCTCAAAACTCTAATTGTCGTAGTGGTTAAGATGTTGGCTTTCCACGTGGGAGACCAGGGTTCGATTCCCGGCTATTACACTATCATACAAAAGAAGACCTCAACAACAGCGCTAAGAAACATCTGATTAATATGAGTCTGTGTTATTTAAACTTTACTGAAGGCTAACGCACAAAAGATCACTTCAAAATTACCAGGAGACTTTGCCTGAGAGTGTCTGACTGATGGTGCAGTGGTCTAATCATCAGGCTTTCAGTACAGACATTCCATGTTCAAGTCCTGTTCCTCCTACAGCTCAATGCTGCAGTAATTTGAACTTTTCAAGGCTTGAATAAAAAATAAAAACTCAAAAGCACCAGGAGACATCTGCTGAATGCCCCAAGGTGCCTTGTGGGGCGGCAGTGGCTCAGGGGTAGAGTGCCTGGATGGCAACCGTAAGGTTGCCAGTTCAAACCCGGGCTCCCCCAGAGTTACTGTCAAAGTGTCCTTGAGCAAGACACTGAACCCCTAATTGCTCCCGATGTGCTAGTTGGTGCCTTGCATGGTTTCCGCTGCCATCGGTGTATGAATGGGTGAATGTAATGCACAATCTCTGTAAAGCACCTTGGATAAAGGCGCGTAGCGCCTTTATCCAAGGTGCTTTACAGAGATTGTGCATGCACCATTTATGTTAAATTGGACATTTTCATGGTAAAAGGTTAGCTGGACAGGGTTCTTTCAGACATAAGCCCCAACCATTACATCTCAGGAAACAGGGGGAGAGAGCACCGTCTCCCGATGGTCCTCCAGCACCTTGATGTCATGACATGGGACTTGAACCTGCCAACTGTCTGTAGCAGAGGCAACGGGTCAAGCGCTCCACACCATTGAGCCAAGGCACCTTTGGGCAATCAGTAGATGTCTCCTGGTGCTTTTGAGTTTTTATTTTTTATTCAAGCCTTGAAAAGTTCAAATTACTGCAGCATTGAGCTGTAGGAGGAACAGGACTTGAACATGGAATGTCTGTACTGAAAGCCTGATGATTAGACCACTGCACCATCAGTCAGACACTCTCAGGCAAAGTCTCCTGGTAATTTTGAAGTGATCTTTTGTGCGTTAGCCTTCAGTAAAGTTTAAATAACACAGACTCATATTAATCAGATGTTTCTTAGCGCTGTTGTTGAGGTCTTCTTTTGTATGATAGTGTAACAGCCGGGAATCGAACCCTGGTCTCCCACGTGGAAAGCCAACATCTTAACCACTACGACAATTAGAGTTTTGAGGTAGGCAGGCTGAGGCTGTGAGCCACTGCTAGAATAGCAGTAAATGAAGCTCAATAACTAGCATTACACTTTAGGAAGTGTGGGATTTGAACAACTCTCTGTGCTGAATAGCCCCTACTACACCATCACTCAGTAACATCTGCCTCTTTGTACTGTTGAAGCGATCATTTGTATGTTAGCCTTCAGATAGTAAAGTTGAAAGAATCAAGAGTTGAACATAGACTCACGTTCATCAGAGTGTAACACCCAGTAATCGAACACAGGTCCCCTGCACTGAAGGCCAACATCTTAACCACTAAGCCAAAGCAACTGCCTATGGCTGAGCCATAGGCAGTTGCTATTTTCATTTTTTCATTTTTTTCAAATCCTCAAAAATGATGAAAAACGGCGTGCTATAGTATGCCGTACGATATGGGCTATAGCCCATTGTCCAAAATGATAAAAAACGAGGATACATTTTTTTTATCAAAAATTAAAAAAACGATGGGCTATAAGTTTGAAGAACCAACATAGCCTACACTGGATGATCCAAGTCATTATTTAAGCAGAAAATAAATTGTGTTTAAACTGAAAATAAACGAGTCCATCCATGTTTTTCCAGTTAGGGCCCGAGCGCTGCACAGTAGTGCGAAGCCCTATTGAAATCGCAATGATTATTATTACTAGCCCTTACCCGTTGTGAGACGGGCGCAGTACCCCCTTGTGGCCGCGGGGGGTACCTCTCCTCTCATACACTTAATGCTTTTCAAGTAACTTTACCTAACTGAAGGCTAAATACAAAAGAACGCTTCAACAATTCTGAGAGATGGTGTACTCACTGTACTGGTACAGAGTACTGATCAGGCTCTCAACACAGAGGTTCCATGTTCAAGTCCCACATCTCTTTTAATAGTTCAATTCTGGAGAACTTTGAAATATATATATTTCTAGTAAAGTGCATGAGCAAGTATAAATTAAGTATAAATTCAACATTGCAAAAAAAGTTCATATGATGTCTTTTCTCTCTGCATAATTATAGCCACACAACGTCCAACACCAACACTCACTCAGCAGTCAGCTCACTCTAATTCAATGTAGGCCTATTATGAATATAATGAAATGCAAATGTCTTATAAACCCATGGGGGTTAGGCACTTTGTGTGCAGGACACGAAAATAAAAGAATCAATCAAAAAAAATCTATCGATCAATCATAGCAAAAAGAGTTGAAAGTGAACGTCACCGACAACGTTGTCCAGTTGAAAATGAACTACGCCAACACGCCGTGCACACGCCGTTGATACGTCGTCTCTCTCTGGACGGCGTATCAACGGCGTATCAACGTCCGCTCACGCCGCGGACTTTTTTGGACTATTTTTTGTGTTTTCAGACAGTTGAAAAATGAACTACGCCGACACGCCGTGCACACGACGTTGATACGCCGTCTCTCTCTTGGACAGCGTAGTAACGGCGTATGGACGGCCGCTCACGCCGGGTGCTTTTGTGCAGGAAATGTAAGATATTTTCTCAGTGACAGAATGAATAAATTACAGCTATATTTCCATAACAGAATGAGCGTAGGGAGAGGGCACATATGGGGCTAGTCCCAAACATACTTTTATGAACATTAATTCAGTTTGTGGTTTAATAGGTAAATGAAAGACTAGACGTCTACTCTAAATAAACATTTATATTAAATATATTTTATTTGTAAACCTGACAGTGAAATAAATCTGTCTGGTCACTCTGTGACTGTTTGATTACACTTAATTTGTATCTTTGTTTCTTTCTATGTGATTGCAGTATTGATACTTTTTAATACTAAACTAATTTAAAGAAATTTAGTAATTTTTCCACTACTGAGTGGAATCAAACCAAGGATCTCTCACACGGGAGACCCAGACCACTGTTAATGATTCTGAACTCAATAGGAAGAACTTTTAATGATGTTGAGAGTTCAAGGTTTAAGTTAAATCTTGTTATCTAAAATCATATCATTATTTGATCCCTGAAATCCAACATCATAGAAGAAGAACACGTTTATCCACAGTCACAAGGGGGCGCTCTGTAGTAGTCTGTAGTACCAAGACGATCTGACAAATATACTGGAAGAAAAGTAACGAGTGTGTGTTCTGGAGCTGTTGATTGAGCTGAGCAGGAGCCAGGTTTCTATAGGTCCTGCTCAGCTCAATCAAGATCAGGACCTAACACACCTGGACTGGCTGCCACTGCCAGGATCACATCCACCAATGGGGAGGTCAGCTGCATGGATGTATGCAGTGGTGAAAAGTAACTTTACCTAACTGAAGGCTAAAATACAAAAGAACACTTCAACAACTATGAGAGATGGTGTATGGTTCCATGTTCAAGTCCCAGGTCCCCATGTCTTCTAGTTCAATTCTGGAGAACTTTGAAATATAGGCTATATATTATAAGTGCATGAGCAAAGTATAAATTCAACATTGCACAAAGAAGTTAACCACTTCAACCCTATACATTTTGGCCATTTGAAAATAGCCGATCTACAAGCTCACAATGCGTTGCGACATTTTTTCATTTATATGAAATATATTTTATTTGTAAACCTTTTCAGGCAAACATGTCCACCGTAAGATATAAATAAATAGGTTTGAATGGGGTTTCTAAGTATGTAGGACTATAGTAGCATGCCAAAGTTTGTGCTATTGCCATTGAGAATGCATTGGGCGTTTGATTTTGATTGATTGATTTATTAACAGAAGAAAACTCAATACAACAAGAGTGGGCGACACCATAAAGCATTACACTTGTTTACAATAGGGCCCACCATTTTCAATTCATCAAAACAATTAGAGACGTATGAATAATCGAATATACACAACTATATAGTCAAAACAGGAACTCATCATAGATTTATCATTTTTTTTAATTCATTGTTTATGTAAGGGATAATGTCTGGCTAGGTGGTCATTGTTGGGAGATAATTCAGGTACTGAAGGTGAATTATCTCCACCAAGCCAGGCATTACGCCGCTTATTACACGGCTACTATATGTGCCCTTTCATCCTTTCAAAATAGCGACGTGGGGTGCCCAATTATAAAAAAACACACCCGTGTGAACCGAGTGGTGCACCTCCCCTCTCTCTCTCTCATTAGCAGGCAACAGTGCAGCACTGTCTCTCTCTCTCTGTGTTTCTGGCACAACAGCGCCCCTACTGGTACTCATACTGGTGCTTATTAACCAACACATAAGTGAACAAGACATAGGTGAACACGTACATTGCTGTTCCTTGGAGTGCATAGTTGCACCACTCAAAAATCAAAATAAACGTGTACAGACGTCCTGGGCACTGCACGGGATAGTTCCTAGGACGTCTGGGGCAGAAATTGTGTGTTAATAAATTGACCCAAAAGTGACAACAAAACAAAGGATTTCCTTGCTTATGGTAATGAAAGCATTCCAAGTTGGCCCCGCAGAGGCCACGAGTCGCCTCGGAAACAAGGAAGTGAGTGTTGATCAAATGGAATACATTTTTGGGTATAGAAAACCTCTATTTATCTCTTCAATTGTTTTTAAAAAGCTTCTTAAAAGCATGTTTAGTTAAATTACATTGCGTGTTAGTTTACATGGCTGTCATGTTGGGTATACAGCATACAATCCAAGCAGTACAGCGGCTGCAGCCAGGTGCTCCAAGCCTTTGATTAGGCAGTGGTCTGTTATAGAGCAGAGCGGTCATTACCCAGAAATTACACACCGCTGAATTTGGCGATTGACCAATCAGAATCAAGCATTCAACCAAGCCTTGTAATATAACTAACTACGCCTTACATTAGATTTGGGCTAATGGAAATTATAGCGTCATGAGCTTGTAAATCTATTTTAGAATGATCATAGTGACATGCCAAAAATATGGGACACTAGGGTTAATGTAATTTTACGATTAAATCTGCCTTCAATTAACAACTATCACCAGGAGAAGGTTTAACATGCCTAAAACCCAAGCAAAAATCTGTTCCTGGCATGCAGCAGTCAGTCATATAATGACAAAACCATTGCGAACAGCACCAAAGAAAGAAATGCAACACACACAAGGAAGATAGTACATTTTAGCACACCCATGAAAATAACAGATCTACAAGCTCACGCAGCATCTTACAAAGTATAAATCCACCTTCAAGACCCAAATGAGGCAACTACATTACACAAAAATAGGTCAGTAAACTTGTACAGCAGTTATTCCTCTTCGGAGCAATGACAACAAAGATTCTTCAAGAATTAATCAAACAAAAACACAATAAATGAGGGGAAGGGGCAACATATAAGGTGGATGCATCTGCACATCAACTCTCCTAAAACAATAAATACGATGCAACAAGTTATTTGCGCAGAGGGGCTCTTTACTGTAAACTTTAAGCAAAGAATACTAAGGCAACTGTCAAAATACATTTTAGTGCAGCTTCGGTTTAGCTTCAGGTTTAATTTCCTATAGATTAGTACTTTTTCTCTTGTCGAGTATTGCAAGACCACTTCAAAAGAGGGGGTCGGTTTAATGCTGGTAAACATAATCTACCCCCTCCCCCCCCCACACACACACACACAGAATTTACAGGACACATGCAGCAATATAGGTTTAAGATACAATGTGGGCAAAAGATAAACAAAAAATAACCTTATCAAAAGGATAAATCTGCTTAGAAATAGAATCCTTTTATTTGTAAATGCAATACTTTTGTCTTTTTTTCTGTGTAGTATAATTCAAGATCAAGGAGTTTCTTCTATGTCCTTGTGAAGTTGTTCTGACAGAGAGCTCCTTCACATCACGTGCAGCTCCTCCTGGGTCTTTAGGAGACACCAGTCAGTCGGCAGAGTCTGTTGGAGGAGGTGGAGGTGTTTGAGAGTAGCGCCACAAGCATCAGGCCTGGCCTCGGTCTCTCACGCCCGACTTGTACTTTGTTGTGCCACTAGTGTCACGTACTGAAGACGGCATTTAGTGAGCTCGTAGACTGGCATTTCCAACAGGTGATACAACGTACGACAGTGCATAAGCGACCCTCCAGTGTCCATGGGTACACAGGGCAGTTTCCAGAGCTGCTGACTCTTTTCCCCTCACCTCCCCGACGTCCTCGCTCACTTGCTCACTCGTCTTCGTCCTTCTCGTCGTCGGGGAGAGGGAGGTGCAGGGGCGGCTATGTCGGTACCCGTCCAGCCACTTCTCCATCTGAGTGACCAGGGGGTGGTTGCGGCGGCGCAAGCTCTTGTGCATGGCGGCCAGCATGCCTCCGTCCGTCACGCAGCAGTCCAGCCATTCCCTGAAATATTAGAACACAGCACAAAAAAACAACAACTTTAATTTAAGATTCTCAAAACAGTACTTTTAGGTTCTGGACTACGTATACAAAGTGAACACCAACCTAAAAGAATGGCTGACCTTAAAATACAACTGAGCATACTTAGTTTAACACCTTGATGGTAGAATCCTCTGCCCTCCCAGCCCCTCCTTTCTCTCTAAATATACCATATGATGCTACTGAGCTTGATTCAAGTGACCTTTCTTTGTGCATGTCTACAAAGTCTACAAGTCTACAAACTTGAAAATACGCTACTTTTGTCAAGCAATGTACTGTACAATGTACTGTAGCACTATTATATTCTAACATGTATAATGATCCAGTCAGGATCCTAGTGGGCCTCGCTCTTGCCGTTTATCCAAAAGATTAGCGCTGCTGACTGTGATATGAGAGACCCGAGTTCAAAATACACATCTGTGGGTGGATTTGAACCAGGGACAATTGTTTTAAATCACTGCCATATCTTCCGCACCACACAGACACGTGGAAAAAATATGTGACAATTATAAGTACTTATAGCCTCAGAATTGAGATGCAGAGTTAAAATGGCACAAAAAGTTTATTTGAGCTATGAACTCAGTCTCCAGTCCTGTATCTTACCACTGAGACGCAACAATTATCTTGCACTCTTCAGTGAAACAATAGAGCCAGGTACAAATTGGGGGAAAAAAACCCCTGCTCATTTTATCTGTGCATTTGTGACAACTAATCACATTTAGATACAGAGTGAAAATGTTCCAGGGACCTTCTGCTTATAAAACACTGCCATTATTTCCTGGACCACACAGGAATAAGTATTCAGGTGTGTATATCGATAGTATTATCACTGTACATGTATATGCTTTGACAATTTCTTCAATGAATCAATAAAGGTTATCCTATCTTATATTTTGCCAAGATTCAAGGTTTTTATTTATTACGTTTTTATTTATGCCATGAACACCTACTGTTATTTCCTCTTTCACTCAATGCAAAGTATCTCTTGCTTCAGTGCAACCATCACTGCCATCTTCCTGCTTTAATCAGAACAAAGCAACTCAAGCGTATGCTGATATTTCCTAGTTGATTCAGTATAACCATATTCGGCAATAGCTTTTACCGTACTTTAACCAATAAGATAGACATGACAGATCATTTCCCTACACCTCTCATGATAAAAGCAGTGAAAACAACTGAGCCATGCATGGGGGTTCCAATTTTTGCCAGTGTTTTCAGTGTTTACCAAAACATCAGGGCACCAACCAGAACACCAGAACAAAAGGGGGAATAACTGCACATAGCCTATCAGTAGCAGCAGAGACACTAATCAGTTCCAGCAATCAAACTTTATAAATATGTTCAAAGTAAGGGAATAAGAGCACATAGCCTATCAGTAGCAGCTAGGTATGCACCGAAAGGGAAATTCTTGGCCGAAACCAAAAATAGGAAACAGTTTGCCGAAAACAAAATACGATTATTATTATATATCTTTTTTCCTACCATTGCTGTCATGGCCGTACCTTAAAGTTACCCGATTTATGGCAAAATAAATGGTTATGGCAAAACTTAACTTAAATAATAATCACTATTATGGGTCCATAAAACATTTATTCAGCTCTTTTGAATGCATTAATTGCATACACTATTCGGTGATATATTTTCTGCCTATTCGGGCCGAAACCGAATAGGCCGAAAATGCATTTTTAGCCATTTTCTGCCAAATATTTTCTGCGGTCGAATATTCGGTGCATCACTAGCAGCAGAGTCACAAATCAGTTCCAGCAATCAAACTTCATAAATATGTTCAAAGTAATATTTGAAGAGGACTGGGAAACCAACAGAAGAGAAAGATTATATTGAAGTGGCCTGTGAAGGCGGCAGAAAAGAGAGAAAGATTAAGATCAGCAAATCAAGAAACAATAGGTGAAAAACAGGATGGGCTTGTGATCTGGGCACGATCACTGGGAAGGACAGGAAGGAAAACTTGCTATGATGAAAATAGTCAAACAATAGGAAGAAGGCTGCCAAAATGTGAGCTAACCTTGTTGCGCAGGATAAGAGTATGAGGAGGGTTTTGGAGGACCAGTGTCAGTGTGCCTCGTGTGGATACCATGTCCGTATATGCTAACGCTCGCTGAATAAACCCTACTAAGCTGATCTACGTTCCTGCCTGATTATTTCACCTGTATATTATCATCCCTGGGCTTCCAAGAGCAACACTCTCAACTTCAATTATCTTGACATGTTCATTTCATTCAGTAAGTGTATGGTTATTCAATTTGCAAGGGCATGAATGCATACATACATACAAATAAAAATAATGATACATGAAAACACAGTCAGTCTTAATTCATTTCAAATATTATCGTATTGTTTGTTTCTCTTTTAGCATTATTCTTGCCCATGTCCTTGTTTTGTTTAGTTGTGTCAGTTTTCTTTTTGTGACCTAGGTGTGGGGTGGGGAAGTAATATGTTGAGTACAGAACAAATGTTCTTTTCTAGTATGTTATACATGGAAAACATAAATATATGTGTTGCTATACATAGCATCATGAGTTCAAATTAGTTGCAGTTCAATCAGTTTAAGCACTTCAACCCATTCTGGGTGGGAACCCCTTGGTGTTTTAAGCGTTGCGTTATACTTTAGCTATTGAAAAATAGCAGATCTACAAGCTCATAGCGTGCTGCGCTATAAGCTTGTAGGTCTGCTTTTTTTGGAAAAATTGTGAAAATGCGGCACAAATCTTTGAATATATATTCTTTCAGAGCGAACGTTTTTAACTCAAATATTTGCTTCAGGGGGGGTCCCTGGATCAGATGGTTGTCGGCGGCCAATTTCATATAAGTTTTGGGGTCCTTGAGATTAATTATTTGAACACCATTGATATAGAAACAGAAAAGTTTTTCAGAAAACTGTCAGGATTTAGTAGGCATTTGTAGAATCGTTCTCAGGTCTAAATGGGTTAATTATACATTGGATATTTGAAATGACTACAGTAGATCTACAAGCCCACAATATGCGTTGCGGGTTTGTGAGCCTCAACTGTGACAAATTCAGAATGAACTTTATGAGGGGTACCTCTATTTGGCAAAAAATATTTTCAGATGGCGGTCCGCGATCAATAGGGGTCCTACACGAACATGTTTGCGAATCACTGATTTAGCTGACAACTAAAAGGCAGCTCCTGGCACAGAAACAGAGGGACAGTCAGACCACTTTCTAAGTCAAAGAAGAACATGTTTTGGGTTGGAAATTCCAAATATCTTAAGATGTACATTTACAATTTGTGATTTGTACCATCTAAGATAGTGGTCTGGTTACATCACATTTAGATTTACTGTCCTGTATGAATAAAATAATACAGACCATTGCTGTCAAGTCATTTTTGGTGAGAATCTCTCTCTCTCTAGACATGGCAGCCCACCAAATTACGTCCACTGTAGTTACAGTTGAGCCAGGCGTGTACCAATCCCATGTGGGCATCAAGTCTGAGGCTTGGAGCAGCGGACTTTACAGCTGCTATGATGACATGGACACCTGTGAGTGTCTCGGCCATAGAGTTGGTCAGAGACCTGTGGGTGTGGTCTTGTATGGCTGTATGGCTGTGTGTGTGTGTGTGTGTGTGTGTGTGTGTGTGTGTGTGTGTGTGTGTGTGTGTGTGTGTGTGTGTGTGTGAGTGTGTGTGTGTGTGTGAGAGAGAGAAAGAGAGAGATTGTGCGAGTGATAGGCTGCTTTGGTTTTTGGTGCCCATGGTGCTTGGCATGTAAGACTAGCTCAGAGTTTGGAGAAAGTCTGTGCATGCCTTTGGTGGACATTCTATGTGGAGTCCCTGCCACAGCTCTGGCCATGAGGACTTCTATGAGAGAGAGGTATCACATACAGGTAGGTAAGGGTTAGATCACTTTACAGTTCGGTACCCAAGGACGTCGGGCAAGAACACCCACTTTCCAGTGAATAGTCCTTTAAATACTTTTTTTAAACAGTTTTATTGCATCAGGAGTGGACTCAGTAGTATAACCTAACCCCTATTTTTTCCCCCTCCCTTCTTCTCAATACATTTAAGTTTTAACATTAGTTGACAAATCATTTTCATTTGTATTTTGTTCATGTTTTTACTTATTTGTGTAAAATAATAAAGAATTGTAGGAAAAGGGAAACATTAACATTAACTAAAAAGCCAGGACAACGCTCCACATGTCCCAGACTCTTCTCCCTTCTGGCTCCAAAACTATTGAAAAGATATATATGATATTACTGGGGGACAGAGCAGTGCTGTGCCCAGTTACAAGAATAGTTACAAGGTCTTTTTTAACATAGTAATAAGATGTGAACACAAAATATGAAACAATTAAATCATCATTAAGAAAATACCCATCAGTTACGTTGTACTGGTATTTCATTCCACGTATAATGCATGGTTTAAGTTCAGTCATGTTTTTATTTTATGGTAAACAGCACCCTCTAGTGGTGGTTTTGTCAGTTATATAAGCGCAGATCAGCGTGTTTTTCAGTAGTAGCCAAGCGGAGATAGAGTAAACATCACCTCCATTCATCGTGTGAATCTCTGTGAAACATATGCCTGTAAGTTTCAAGTGCTGTACTTTTTGTTGTCATAATGTAATGTTGCATTGATACATGTTAGCATTTTTGATATTCATGTGGGTATTTTGTGTTTTGCACACACTAGTTTGGATAATTGTCAATTAAGCACCTTGTGCTCTGTAAGTTTGTGTTTGTAGACAGTGCATTTGTTTGCATAAATGTATGTACTGTAGCTGTTTCATTTCACGTTTTGAGTGATATATTTTTGTGTTTGTTACAGTTTTACAACTTTTACAAAGAAAATGGAAATACAGTTTTACCAACTAAAACTAAAAGACTTCAGCTAATAAATAAGATGTTCATGTGTTAGGTTTTCTGATGTTATTAATTACCAATTTATTCACTGAGGCCAACTTGCTACACCTGTTTCTTGTAGTTGTACCAAGATCAAAAGATGACGAACCACTCCATGCCCGACAACGGGGGCACCATGCAATTGGCATTACTGGAAAAAATGAATGAAATGAGGGAAAAAGGGGATCTCCTTGATGTCACAGTTCGCATCAGAGACGGACTCGACGGAATTCGAAGGTCATAAAGTGCTGCTGAGTGCATGCTCACCAATGGACTGGGAGGCATACTGTACATGGCTGCTGCGAGATATCTTCAGCTCCATGAAATAATCGCATGGTTAGAAACCCTTAATTAAACCACAGGTCAGTCACTATCTAACTAAATAGTTTTCTGATGTTATTAATTAGCAATTTATTCACTGAGGCCAACTTGCTACACCTGTTTCTTCAAGATCAAAATTGAAAAGATGCCACTCCACGTCATGCCCGACCGTGCGCTGGCACAATTCCTGGATGCCTTGAATCGAGGAAGGGATGAGCCCGATGTGATAGTAAGGTTCAATTCAACAGGTGATAGATTGGAATTCCCTGGACATAAAGCGGTGCTGAGGGTATTCTCGGCTTTTCTATATGACCAAATCCCAAAGAGAAACCAATATGGGGACATACAAGTGATACAGGTGGGCATGATATAATAGATGTTAATATGTTATGTGTGCATAGTAAGATGTGAACATAAAATAAGAAACAATTAAATCATCATTAAGAAAATACCCATCAGTTACGTCGTTAGATAATGTAGCCACTACTAGCCAGACCATGGACATCTGTCTTACTGTATACCTCTGCCTCTCACTTTTCTTTTTAATGTTTTTCATATTTCATGTACATACAGGTGGAAGCAAAGAACCATAGCAAGCGAATCCTTTATGACGTGCTGGAGGCCGGTTATACCCGCAAGCTGGATTTTATCGATGCGGACTGGAAGAGATACATGGCTGCTGCGAGATATCTTCATCTCGATGCCATAATCACTTGGTTAGATCACCTGAAACCACAGGTCAGTCACTATCTAACTAAATAGTGGAAAAGTGTGTATTTATATTATGTATTGCATTTTTGTACAAATTGTGCCATTATGTCATGCGAGGCACATCTCTGTCTAATCCTTGTCAGGTACCGGCTCTGGTTGAGGATGAGACCAATGATAACCCGTGGGGGCGCCGGCATCCGGATCAGGGAAACACAGGCCCCAGTGACAATACGCACGTTTTCCAGGTAAAAAAAAACACACTGTAGTCATTTATACATTCCTGACTGAATCCTACTTTTATTGAAATACTGAAATTACTTTCAGTACACTTAATTTAATTGGATTGTTTACATGAAAGTTATTGTTTTTATATTTTCATAATCTTTGCCCACTTTTTGCTCTTTTCTTTATATGGAATGAACATGTGAAAGCTGATGCGCTTTTATTGTGACGGGGAAAGTTTCTTAACGGCTCAGCCTGCATATTTCCATGTGCTGATCTACAAGCTCACAACGCGTTGTGAGCTTGTAAATCTGCTATTTTCAGCATGCAACACACCACGTCGTACGACGAAGAATATACCAGGTTTCACGTGGGAGATGTATTTTGTTCGAGTGTACAGCTCATGCTGAAATCTTTGTTTCTTTTTTCTTTTCGTTGCAGAACTTCGGCACTTGGAAGTAATAGTTCATGATCTCATCATCAGTTATTGTTTTGTCTTGGTGATGTATTGCATATAAATGCAATACATGTGACAAATATTTTAAAAGTGCTGGGATTGTAAAAAGACACCAGATGACCCATACCGGAGAAAAGCCCTACAAATGTTCCATCTGCGAAAGGGCTTTCAGTAGGCCAGAGTTGGTGAAAGTTCATGTGAAAAAATCCCACTAAATGTGTGTGAACCTACTGAATGAATGTAAGACTGACATTTTGTTTTTCACCATCAATAAAAACCGGTTTAGCACAAGTGTCTGATTTTGTAAACGCCAAGCGCATTCATTTATATCACTGACCTGTGTAAGCTATGTATTATTTATGGTTTTGCACCTTAATCTTAAAACCTTTAAACTCTATTGTCATAATGTCATATATCATATTTTAATCACATAGATTGCAAAATGTGGTTGGCAAGGTGTTCTATGATATATATTTCTCAGACAGATTAGGGTCTGTTCTTTCTTTAGACAGTATAGAGTAGGCTATAGTATTGCCTTAACAAGCAGGGGAAATGTGTTCCAGTGAAGATGTAGTAGGGGAAATTATTATTATGAAAAAAGGTTATAAATCGTGTCAATCCCATTCCCGGGTATGCAAATACATATTTTTATTAGACTAATAAAATATATCCTTTGCAATTCCATACCAGCCCAGTAGATCACCTAAGAACTACCGGTATTGATTTATGTTCCACACAATAACCACTAACAGTAGCCATTTGAAACTTATCTCCACACTGTTTATCGGTTAATTTATCCGTGAATTATTTATCATCTGCAGTAATTTGATGATTGTGACATATGTTTTCTGTTAATTGAACCTCGCATTTCATAATTAACCATTTAGTTGAGCCAGTGTTTTGCTGACTGGTGTTTGGTTGGTGAAGGAGGAGCCTTTTTGCGCACTTGAGCTGTCAAACTCTGCGGTGCGCGCAGTGGAGTCACCGGAGTCGTGTCTTTTACAGCACAAGAATTGAGACGAGAGGGTTTTTTCGTATTATCAGCCACATTAACAATACATGTCAGGCTGGCTGTCAGAAAAAATCTTTATATATTATATACGATACGTGTGCAAATTGTGAGCTGTGACTTTCCCAAGCTATCTGACTTTAACGAGCACTAGTGCAGGATCTTCTTCGGCGTGACTCCCGTCTCTTGGTATTAACGTGTGAGCGCTGCTCAACTTGCATTCAGCAGCACATGCATCTGTCAACGCCTTGCTAACATTGTCCGCAACAGGTGAGACTAATTTATTATAGTCTTCTTCTTTGAAGAAAAATTGGCTACTTTAATATCCTAAACTGTGGTACTACCTTATTATGACACATATGGCACGACAGTAAACTAAAGACAGACAGGACAGAATGGTTTTTGGATGAATTAGCTAAAGCACGCAAAGCAAACCAATTATTTTGATTCGGGGCCGGGCATAACTGCATGCTTATAGTGTATCTGAACCTCAACCCCATGTCTGACGCAGAGATTTTCATAACTGAATCAGTGGGATGCGCCATCATAGACACTGCATGCACTCTTACTGTATGTGGGGAAAAATGGCTTGACAGTTTTGTTAATGGTCTTAGTCAAGAGCAGGCAGACAAAATTATGAAGACAGAAAATTCCAGTTCCAGACCATTTCGTTTTGGAGATGGCAACTTGGTATATTCCACCAGAAAAGTGAAACTACCTGCTAAAATAGGACACACAAAATGTCACATTGAGACAGAAGTGGTCAACGCTGACATTCCACTGTTACTGAGTAAATCTTCACTGAAGAAGGCAGGAACTGTTTTAGACATGGAGAATGACAGAGCAGTAATGTTTAAGCAGCAGATTCCTCTTGAGTTCACTAGCTCAGGACACTACTGTGTAGACATAAGAGACAAAGACAACACAACACAGAGAATGAAAGATGACGTGATACTTGCAGCGACAGCTGAAGATGAAGCCCTGACAGTGACAGAAAACATGTCTTCAGCCGAAAAGCGCAAAGTCCTTCTCAAGCTACACAAACAGTTTGGCCACACATCTGCAGACAGGCTGCCGAGGCTAATCCAGAGCTCGGGAAACAAAGACAAGGACTGCCTCACTATTTTGCAACAAATAGTCCATGATTGTGACATGTCAGAGATACAGCAAAACTAAGCCGAAGCCAGCTGTTGGTCTGCCTCTAGCTTCAGAGTATAATGAAACAGTGGCGGTGGACCTGCACGAGTTGGAGCCAGGAGTATGGTATCTACATGTGATTGACCAATTCACACGCTTCAGCGCAGGAAGTATTGTGAAAACGAAGAAAGCCTCTGAAATAGTCAACTCTGGTCACTTTAAACAGTGTGCTTAAAAATGTGTCTTAAATTCGAATGCGAGATGTTTAGATGTGCATAAATTATTTCATGTTCTGTCTGCCTTCAACAGCTCACAGTCTTCTCAATGGTCCATCCTTGCCTTCCCAATCATAGCGACCATAGGTTGCGAGTTTTGCTACCTATGCAAAACCTGTCAGTCAGTCACCACCACCACATATGGCCGTCAGTCCATTCAAACTCTAGACGATTATCTCTAGTTATTAGTGCAGCCACGCCCTGCAGCCAGTTAAAACTAGAGTTCTCAACAGGCCCGAAAATTAAGGCCCAGTGCTATCTGGGCCCTCATCAAACCCTGTACACTCAAGACACTGGCCCCGCTGCCACCCTTAGATCTCTTAAACCCATCTTTTTCCTCTTCTTAAAATTGCTAAATACAATGCACGAGCACTTAGTATTGATTAACTGGATTATTTACATTGCAAAATGATTCGATACCGATTATATCCATTGTAAAACGATACGATACAAAGTCAAACGATACTTGAAAAAATTGAAGTACATCAATATTACGATACAGTTACTATATCGTTACACCCCTAGTACATAGTCATTTTAACTACTTTAACAATAACATCACCACCAGATCCTAGGTTACAGTCATTACTGTTGCCCTGTACACTCAAGACACACTCCATATATGACCTGTACAGAATTCATGATCTGCCCCACTAGGCCAAAGCGCCAGCGCTCACCCAGCAGTCTGCGTGCACGCAACCTCAGCCTTTAGGGCGAGGTCGCTTCTTGCCTTCAGGGCGTCTTACTGATATACTAGACTATATAGTACAGGCATTGTTAACTACTTTAACAATAACATCACCAGATCCTAGGTTAGTTACAGTCATTAGTGTTGCCTCCATTTGTAAAGTTGTTAAAACGTTTACCTAGTGCTTTCAACAGTGGACCATTTCAGTAACAATAATAATAACACTAATGTATAAATACAAATAGAACACACAACACCAGTCAGACAGACAACACAACATAGCACAAAACTACACTAGGACACACCACAATACACAACAGAGACTTCGAGCATCAAAACAAAGCAGACAACGTCACAACAACATTATAGGTTTGCTACTAGATTCACTGGAGGCAAATGTTTATGAAATTATGGAGCAAAGCAGATATTTTCAGAAATGTTTGAAAATAACTAAAGTAGTCTGCACATCATATCTCCAAGCTCAGAACTGGTTGTGTTGTCAGCTTGCATAACTTGTCAATGTTGGATTGAGAAAACAACCTAAAGACTTGGCAATGACAGCTGCAATATCTCTGACTCACCAAATAATTAATTGCGACTTGTAGACAGCTAAGCTTTTGGCATCTATAGTTCCATATCCATTTGAAAGTTGTAATGTAATACTAATAACCTTTTCCACCCAACACAATGTCTGGGAAACAACCCCCTTCTCCAAAAGTATAAACACTAACAGACTAATGTACTGTACATATATTGATTATTACCGTATGTATTTAATATTACTACATTATATCCTTACTATATATTGTATGCGCTGTATTGCTCTTACTGTTTGGCCACCAAAATAAATGTGTTGTACCTTTTCGTCCATTGTCAAAACTAAAATCCATCCATCCACTCAACTACATTCTGAACATCCTGTGTGCGCTTCTTGCCTGGAGGTCTATCGTGAGTTATTGCTACTGCAAAATAAGACTCAGGATGTCTCCAGGAAGGTTTGCCTCAGCTACCGTATCACAATAACATATTACATTTTGAGAGTAAAACCGTTAAATAATATTTTAGATGTAAGAGCGATGCAATGAGAGAGATTGCCATTACATCTGCCCGAGCCATAGTCATAACCATACCATGCCAAATATACAGTGCCAAAAACGCAGCGAGACTACTGTGCCACTTGGAGGCATTAAAGCGCTAGTCAGGAATATAGTCCCTTAATAATACTGGAGAAGGACAGTTCTACCAAAGGGAAACCGATACTCTAAGTGTCATTAAATGAGATGTCTGTCTTTGAATCATCATCACCTTCAGTTTACGTTGGTTCAGCTACAGCAGCTCTGCTCAGCCTCTGTCTGTACACACTGGATGTGCTACCGTTTGTCCTCCTGAAGTGCTGCTCTGCATGGTCACACAGCATGTTATCCAGACACTCTACTTAACCTAAAGGAAACACAAGAGAATCACAATGTTCATTCAGAAAAAAGAAATAGTACCTCTAGTACTGTAACGTCAGACTCATGGTATGACTATGACTATGAACCAATCATAATGTTCTTCCCCCAGTCATTTATACAGACGTTTTTTCAACGTACTCCTTCTGTTTAAGTGCGAGTGGATCACATACAATTAGAGACACCTATTGTAAGCTTTTATTACCTCCTGTGATGACAGTAGTCAGCCCCGAGCTACTGCTTCACCTCAGACAACATGACATCACCAACTCAAAAGTGAATCAAACACTACCACTTAGCCACGTTTTACTTCAGCTAATACTAATCAAAAACAGCAGATCTACAAGTTCACAAAGCTTCGCATCTCGAAGAGTTATTTTTTAATTTATTTTTTACATTTTTTGGATGCCAGGCAAAATAAACCGTTATTAACTGCATACACCCATTTGCTGGCTTAAGCATTGATTTACCACCAAGGACAGCGATGCTCTCTTTCTCTCTGACTCATGTCTGTCTGTCTCTTGGAAATCCCAGAAATTCTAGACTGGTCACTTTAAACAGTGTGCTTCAAAATGTGTCTTAAATTCTAATGCGAGATGTTTAGATGTGCATAAATTATTTCATGTTCTGTCTGCCTTCAACAGCTCAGTCTTCTAAATGGTCCATCCTTGCCTTCCCAATCATAGCGACCATAGGTTGCGAGTTTTGCTACCTATGCAAAACCTGTCAGTCAGTCACCACTCACCACCACCACATATGGTACTCCTTTCTAGGGGTTCCAGCACAGGGAGGGTGCCCCCACCTCCATATTGATTGATTAGGAAGAAAATGGACCAGTCTGTAACTCTCAGAGTTAAATCAACACTATTTTACTATGGAGAGTAGTCTCAGATATTTAATAAAAAGCAGAGGTCCTGGCCCAGGCCGTAGCGTAACGGTCTGGGCACCGGACTGGTGATCCAGTCGTGGTGTGCCGCGGGTTCGACTCCCGGACCCGACACGGCCTTTACCGCATGTCATCCCCCCATCTCTCTCCCGTTTCCTGTCAGCCTACTTTCTATCCCTTAAAAAAATCAATAAAGGCGTAAGCCGCAAAAAAATATCTTAAAAAAAAAAGAAAAAAAGCAGAGGTCCTGACCTATGAAATGGGTGGCATGACCCTAACCCACATTCAATACAAGAAGCATAATTAAATAATGTGTTACTTCTTGACAGTGTATTGTTGGAGCACAAATCTGTGCTCTCCAACACAAGTCGTGTGGCCTTGTTGTAGCAAAGCGGATGATCTGATCATCGTCTCCGTGAAGTGCACCAACAACAACAACACTTTTATGTGAACAAAAACAAACCGCAGAACGAACACCCACCTCCTCTGCATGTTTCCCCAGCGCCTTCTCTCGCTCGTACTGGGTGACAAGTTGCTCGTTGTCCTCCTTTAGGAGCTCCAGCTCCACTTCGTGCTCCTGGTTGACGGCGAACAACGAGTCCAAGTTCTCCAGCACGGCGACCACAAGTGGCATAAGTTCCTTCACCACGTCCTCGTCGTATTGGCCGATAAGCCTCTCGAACTCCCGGTATATGGAGCTGGCCAGGCCGGACACCCGCTCGGACATCAAGCCGCGGACCCGAGTCGTCCTGAGATGAGATGAGATATACTTTATTAATCCCCGAGGGGAAATTGAAGTGTTACAATTACAACAGCATAAAGTGCATAGAAACTAAAAAAAGCTAAAAATTACTGGACAGACAGAAAAACACAGAACAGACACAAATGACATAATCACACAAGACCAGGACAACCAAGGACCATATGTCCTGGTACAGGACGACGTCGTCTAGCTCCATTCTTCTTTGCTCTTCTTCCAAGTTCTTTCTTTCGTTCTTACTTATATCTTCCCCCAGCTAACCAGCTAGCCGCTGCAAAGCTCCAGTCCTTGTTTCTATCCACCAAACACAACTATATACTCTTTCTAAAACATGGTTCTATAAAGCGTACCCGTCCAGCCGCTGGAGTTGTTGTTAAAACAACTGTGTTTAGTTCCCAGACGGGAGACGGCTGAGTTTTTAATGTCTCTCGCTGCTTTGGTCGTTCGTTGTAAAGTGTGTGTGTCGCTCCGCTTGGTCTTGGAATACAGTTTGTCCTCCTTTCCTTTCTGTCTGGTCTCTCTCTCTCACACACACACTTCCAACAGATGAGCTCCTGTGTTGTTGACGGGTCACCGTGACGTCATCACGGACTAAAGAGAGCGGGGAGGGACACGGATCAGATGGAGCTAAATCATTCCCCCTGTGATGTGCTGTAACACCGTCCAGTGCCATAAGATGATGTGGGACCCTTAAAATATCACACTTGTGTGAAGTGAGTGGCGCTCTTATCGTCGTACATCATCTCATTCTGGCCCATGGCCATGTACCTGTCTAAATACTTCCTAAATGTCAACGAAGTCCACAGTCCACACCCACAACACCAGAGGGAGTTCAACAAATTTAACTGAACAAATTCTTGATGAATTGAAAATGGTGGGCCCTATTGTAAACAAGTGTAATGCTATAGTGTCGTCCACTCACAGTTAACAGTTTTTGTATTGAGTTGTACTTGAAATGTATGTACTGTAATTCTGCAAACTGTTAATCAATCAATCAAAAACCATGTGCAACCCAGATTCGGCACAAATTTCATTTCGCTCCTATGCCACCAAAATGTGGAATGTGGAAGTTGAGCATAGCACCCCTCAAATTATAATAATTTGGTGCCGGTAACAAACAAAAAGCATTCTCATTAGGTTCCACTGTAAATACAGAAGAATCATTATGCACTGTGCTAAAGCGATCCTTGGTTTATAAATCTATCTGTGCCAGTTTTTGAACACAATTTTTAGTGGAAAGATTTTTTTTTTTACTGCTGGCAGTCATGGCTGCCAACCCAGCCTGATGTGTGGGAGTTCCGACTTCTTCAGACCGTACAAAATAACTGCTACCTTGCATAATGTCTTCAAACAAGGACTGAAGTCTACAATGTACAGCCCTCCATTGTAAGCAAAGGCTGAACGACCAGCGCGTCCTCTTGGAAGAAGCCGTTGGTCGTTTGACACTGAAGTAGTGTTGTTGAAGTAGTCTTGTGCATGTGCAAAGACCCCAAATACAAAAATCTTTGTTCCAAGCAGCAGTGAGGGGCACTATTATCACACATCACACATTCTGTGCTCAGCCAATCAAATCATCACTATGGGGTACACACCCAAGTGGAATAGTAAGAGTGGCAACACACTTTGATCTCGCCGCAAAGCGGGTGCCTATGGGCTATAGTTCCAAACATTGGAACTATCCCATTGAGATAGAATGAGCATTTCTGGGGTACACACAAAGCTGGGCATAGGACACTAGTACCGGTACTAGGCTACTAAAACAAAAACTATAAAATGAGGTATTGAGGCAAAATTTGCTTGAAAACAAACAGAATCAACTGATTCCTTTGCAAGTTTCATGAAAGCTTGAGAAAATCATCTTCATTGTCACATCAGTTTTACAAGTAAAAACGTGGGTGAAATTCGTTTTTATGCATAGTTCCCATTGTGTTATTTTTCCAAGAAAACAGAAAGGGAAGGAGGAGGGGGGTGGTTAGGAGATCAAGACAGGAATGAAAATGTATAAGCTTGTTCCACAAATGGCACAACCGTAGGGTCTCTCTTAGCTTATTTACAGGCTGTATAGTCGTACAACCAAGGGGTCTCTTATTCTACAGAGAAAATTACACATAATACCCGAGATAATACATGGTGCGTGAGCATAGCAGCCGCTGTGTACTGTGCTAGATACTGTAGTGTAAAACCTTGTTCAAGGTCCATCTCAATGAATTAGAATATTATGTAAAAGTTCATTTTTTCAACCTAATATAATTCAAAAAGTGAAACTTTCATATATTCTCCATTCATTGTGCATAAAGTGAAGTATGTAAAACCTTTTTTTTTCCCATTGACAGCCTATACATCCAAACAGAAAAGTCCTATCTGATTGCAATAAACAACATCAAACTCACCAAAATTTCAGCTGTACGAAAAACTTTAATCATCCTCTTTCTATCTGCAAAGTATAGATATGTTATGAGCTACTTCCTGTCAAACTCGTTGGATATCACTCAACGGCCCTGCGTACCACCTGTTTTGAATTTTCACATAATGCAGGAGGCAGCAGGAGGTTGCTTTAGTTTACTGAAAACGAGCACTTCCAAACTCCAAGGAATGGATTTTTATGAAACAAATACTTTGCAGATAGAAAGAGGATACTTAAAGCTTTTCGTAGAGCTACAATGTTGGTGAGTTTGACGTTGTTTAATACAACCAGATAGGACTTTTCTGCTTAGATGTATACGCTGTCAATGGGAAACTGCACCTAGTTACCACCTTTCTGGCAAGATGGCAGCGGTCTGCATATGGTCAATAGCAGAGCAGCATGATGAAGTTACATCCCATTACTCTACTGTAGTAATTCAAACTGTTGTGTTTGAATCTGACCCACCATGGCCTGTGCTGAATTTCATCCCATCTTCTACAAAGCAAAATCTTAAGTGTAAATTTAACTGAGAACAAATGGACTGATTATTTTATCGTTTACAGCCTTCCCTGTCCCTCTCCTCTGTGCGGTCTAATGACTCTGAATGTACTGAACAGACTCTAATGTACTGTACATACCGTATATTACTATATTATATGATTATATATATATATTCTATGCGCTGTATCGATTCTCTTACATTGGACTGCTTGGCCACCAAAATAAATGTGTTGTACCTTTGTGTCCATTCTCACACGTTTCGAGTCAAAACTCAAATCCATCCATCCACTAAACTACATTCTGAACATCCTGTGTGTGTGCTTCTTGCCTGGAGAGGTCCATCGTGAGTTATTGCTACTGCAAAATAAGACTCAGGACGTCTCCAGGAAAGTTTGCTTCAGCTACCGTATCACAATACAATATTACATTTTGAGAGTTAAACAGTTAAATTATATTTAATATTTTAGATGTAAGAGCGATGTAATGAGAGTAGAGGATTGTCATTACATCTGCCCGAGCCAGTCACAACCATACCATGCAGTGACAAAAAAACGCAGCGAGGAGGAATGTGGACCAAATTATTATTATTATTTATTCTACTACTGTGCCACTTGGAGGCAGTAAAACACTAAACTTAATAATACTGGAGAAGGAAATTGCTACCAAAGGGAAACAGATACTGTATGTGTCATTAAATGAGACGTCCGTCTTCGAATCATCATCACCTTCAGTTTACGTTGGTTAAGCTACAGCAGCTCTGCTCAGCCTCATGATGAAGCGTGTCTGTGATGGAAGATCTGTACACACTGGATGTGCTACGTTTGTCCTCCTGAAGTGCTGCTCTGCATGGTCACACAGCTGTTCACTAGGTTATCCAGACACTCCACTTAACCTAAAGGAAACAAGAGAATCACAAACAATGTTCCTTCAGAAAACATTGATGTCGACGACTCAACATAGAAATATGTAGGCATTTAACATTTACATTCATATTTTACATTACACAACAAGTCAACAATCCTATTTTCAAATGCCAATATGTCAAATTCCTGGAAACAAAATATATGTATATAAATTAATGCTTTCAGCTGTTAAGACAACAAGTAAAATAAAGTAGTCCTCCTCTAGTACTGCAACGTCAGACTCCTGGTATGACTATGAACCAATCATCTGTCCAATCATAATGACGTTTTTTTCAACGTAATCCTTCTGTTTAATTATGAGTGAATCTAGGCTAGGGAACGCCTTTTCTGCAACTGTTATGACAGTCTTACCTTTAACATTTATTTTGTCACATACAATTAGACACCTAGTGTAAGCTTGTATTACCTCCTGTGGTGACAGTAGTCAGCCCCAAGCTACTGCTTCACCTCGGGAAACATGACATCACCAACTCAAAAGCAAATCAACAACTACAACTTACTAGCCACGTTTTACTTCAGCTAATCATGCAATTAAAAAACAGCAGATCTACAAGTTCACAAAGCTTCGCATCTTGAAGTTAATAAACAAAACCTTTGGATGACAGGCAAAAGAAACCATTATATTAACTGCATACACCCATTTGCTGGCTTAAGCATCGATTACCACCATGGACAGCGACGCTCTGTCTTTCTCTCTGACTCATGTCTGTCTGTCCGTCTCTTGGAAATCCCAGGAATTCTAGACTGTCCTGTAACATTTTGAACTTAATGTTTGGCTACATCCATTGGTCAATTTAAACAGTGTGCTTCAAAACGTGTTTTAAATTCTAATTTGAGAGGTTTAGATGTGCATTATTTCATGTTCTGTCTGCCTCCTACAGCTCTCAGTCTTCCAAGTGGTCCATCCTTGCCTTTCCATGAATCCATTCAGATTACTATTACCTGCAAAACCAGTCAGTCCGTCCATCAGGCCGTGTGAAATGCTCCATATATGGCCATCTCCATATAATATATGGAATATTATGAAGATCACGACACTGACATCAGTAGGCCAACCACAGTTAACTATTGTTGGTCTGCACTACACCGTTCTAACAGACCTGAAGTGGGGTCGCCGTCTCATTTGGGGGCGTGGAAATTTGTAGTCCCTGTGTGTCTATCACATGGACTCATGGAGAAGACAGGATCAACACCTAGATCTGCATATATGGAGCCGGCCAGCAACTCTACATCTGACCTCAAACCCTTAGATCTTCATATATGGAGCTGACCTGTTCTGACATTCCATATGTTCCCCACCCGTCCTTCTCTTCGATGTCTCCCTTTTACCTGTCCATTCAAAGGGCCCGCCTCAAAGTCATTAGTGCGCCCGGCAACCGGAGAAAACTAGTTCTCAAGGCCCGAAAATTAGGGCCCTACCTGGGCCCTCATCAAACCCTGTATACTCAAGACACTGCCCCTGCTGCCACGCTTAGATCTCCATATACGGAGCTGACCTGTTCTGACATTCCATGTTGATCTGACCTCAAACCCTGTACACTCAAGACACGCTCCATATATGACCAGTACAGAATGAATTCCATTTGTTGATCTTCCCCACTAGGCCAAAGCGCCAGCGCTCACCCAGCAGTCTGCTGTCACCGAGGCGGATGCGTGCACGCAACCTCAGCCTTTAGGGCGAGGTTGGTTCTCGCCCTCAGGGTCTAGTTACTGGTGTACTAACTAGACTATATAGTACAGTCATTACTTGCGCAAGCAGAGCGTGCAAGTAATAGTTGTCGTACAGGGCGATGTTTGATGCCTATGCGCCGTGCCAGCGTATGATGTAATGACTACTTGTGCTTGATATGGCAGTGGTGTCAGATTACATACATGTATACATAGGGGCATTACCTTTAATCCTCCCGACACTAAAACATATCGTCATTACGTCACCATCGAAAACCAATTACACCCTGGCATTGGGTACTTTAATCCACATCTTTATTACGTCATCATTGAGAGCTAGTTATACCCGTTATACCCTGACGTCATATGCTGCTACGATACATATGCATACGCAAAGTAACCTACCACAGTATACCGCTAATCAACTTACAAATTACATATACATAGAGGCATTTCCTTTAATCCACCCGACACTGATCGACATACAGTATACGTCACCAGTACTTGCGCGCTCTGCTTGTGCACTAGTGCAACAGGCAAGTAGGCACTCGCCAGAGTGCAGTTCTAGTTGTAACTAATTTAACAATAACAACATCACCAGATCCTAGGTTAAAGTAATTAGTGTTGCCTCTATTTGTAAAGTTGTTAACTTAAAAAAATGTTTACCTTGTGCTTTCAACAGTGGACCATTTCAGTAACAACAATAATAAGACACCACAGTCAGACAGACAACTGAGACAACACAACATAGAACAAAACTACACTATAGGACACACCACAATACACAACAACAGAGACTTAGAGCATCAAAACAAAGCAGACAACGTCACAACAACATTATTAGTTTGCTACTAGATTCACTGGAGGCTAATGTTTATGAACTTATGGAGGAGCAAAACAGATATTTTCAGAAATGTTTTAAAATAACTAAAGTAGTCTGCATATCATATCTCCAAGCTCACAACTGGTCGCGTTGTAAGCTTGCATAACATGTCAATGTTGGATTGAGAAAACAGCCCAAAGACTTGGCAATGACAGGTGCAATATATCAGACTCACCAAATCATTAATAGCGACTTGCAGTCAGCTTTTGGCATCTATAGTTCCATATCCATTTGAAAGTTGTGGCATTAAACATGTATTTTCCACAACATTCATACAGGGCAAAAATGACATCAGCACCTAACACAATGTAAATCTCTAGTCTAATCTCTAGTCAACCAACAAAATGTAAACATATCCTCCGATGAGCTACACCTCTTCCGTCCTGGACGTGCCAATGTATAACGTTATGGTGAAATTACTGAACTGTCAACATTCTGTCTGTGATTAGTAGGCGAGTTGGTATGCAAGTAAAAAATTTGGTCATATTCTTTCGACCGGTCACAAAGTTCACTGTATCACTTCAGGAGAAGAGCTAGCAGAACTGATAATGAACAGGTTCTTGCATTGCGTTGGTGGGATATTAAATATTAAACACCTGTGTGAATATGAACGTTGGGATGCAAAAACGTCCACTAATGTATACAAACAAGAAACGTTTATATATTATATTAAAAGTTCCATTTAAAACTGA
Organism: Protomyctophum parallelum; assembly: GCF_964188405.1. Lineage (NCBI taxonomy): Eukaryota > Metazoa > Chordata > Actinopteri > Myctophiformes > Myctophidae > Protomyctophum > Protomyctophum parallelum. Next base: position 22,503,920 of record NC_139719.1, on the reverse strand, counting down.
ATCCATTGGATTTGGAATTCTAGCATTAGCTAGTGTGCTTGTTTACCAGTTGGCAGCCAATCAGGGTACGAGGCCACCCGCCGTCGTAATCTGGTTGGTTTACTACATTTAAACATTTAAACTCTCGTAGGTTTTTTTCGATTCTGACGAATCTCTCAGAATCGAAAAAAACCTCTACGAGAGTTTAAATGTTTGGGCTAGGGTCGGCCAATCATCTGTTGGGAGTGGCACAACTGATTTGCATAATGTATGCTATAAAACGCGTACCTTTATCGCTTTAGCGGCATGTCGTTCCTGATCACATCGTTGAGAAGAGATGGCTGGGATTTGTGTCCAGTTAGCCCGCGGTCCCTTGTTTGATTCTGCCAGTAACCCTCACTACCTCGAATGGCTTCGCCAACACCTCTTGCTCGAAAGGCGGAGGCGAAAGCGGCGGCAGGAGAGGAGGGAGAGGCGGCGGAGGAGGAGAGAGAGGGAGCAGCAGAAATTCCTTGAGGTCAAGGAAGATATGCAGCAAACTCTACTCCAAATTCACCAATACCTCTCCCTGATCGAGGAGTCACTGCAGTGATCTTGGAGTTCAATCTCCCACACCAACGGCCCTTTTAAGGGCCAACCATTTGTTCAATATAAGAGTATCCTATTCCCATGATTCGTATCCTACACTACACTACACCACACCACACAAGAGCCATGTCTATATATAAGGATCTGCACTACACTAACTACTGCTGCAGTGCAGTGCTGTGTGGTTAGCGGCCGTTGAACACACTCCAGCTAGTCAGGCGGCCAGGTGGTGGTGGATGGTATTGGTAGCCGCCCGTCGGAGAGTCTGGACTGGGCGCCGGCCGCGCCGCTTACAGGCTTGGGTCATCGTCGAGTTAAGGGCCACCATTTGTTAAATAAAAGTGTATCCTATGATTCCTATAATGATTCCTATCATACACTAAATTAACAAATGACCGACATAAAAATTAACTAACTACTAGTAACTACCGCTCCAGTGTTGTGGAGTGTTGAACGCCACCGGCGCTCCATGGCGCCGCTCAGGAGAGGGAAGCTAGTCAGCCGGTCAGGTGGATGGTAGCCCGGCGGCGAGTCCGGACTGGACGCCGCTGACAGACTGGCTCTAGCCCAAACATTTAGATTCTCGTAGAGGTTTTTTTCGATTCGAGAATCTAAATGTTTGGGCTAGGCTGGCTCATCGTCGACTCGAGGAGAGCAACACGTTTAAAAATAAAACGCTCTCACCGCTTAGTATCCAAGGCTCATGAGTAGACTTTATCCGGGCACTGTCCGATAACAGAAAAGGTTCCACAGACAGCGGTCGGTCGGTCGTTCCACAGCAGCCCCTCAGCCAAAGGCGCCGCCTCGCTGTCGGCTCCCCCGTAGACAAGCGTCCTCCTTTGTCTCTCGTCCTGCAGCTATATGCCCGAGACCTTGCCGAGCAATTCTGATATTATTACAACTCTTTAAATGCAGCTGCTGTGTTAGCTCCGCTTGGAACATCTAGTCTACGCTTTAGCTTCGCTTTAGCCGCCTAGCCCTGAAACATGACGGTCAATGATTATGCTAGCCCAGCCATGGTTCACATGTTGACAGTCATGTTTCAGGGCTAAAGCAAAAGCTAGCCTAGACCTGAAACATGACTGTCAACCAGTATATACTTCTAAGTGCTCTATATACTCTAAGCTGTCAACGAGCGTCATGTGAACCATGGCTAATGCTAGCCTAGCTCAGTGTTAGCCAAGTTTCCTTCAAGCTATCCTGCTTGCCTTGAACAGAAAGATAAAAAGTAAGCTTGTCATTCTGGTGATTCCTTAAAATTATCCTGGGTAAGATGACGTGTCCAGAATATAGATGATCATGTGTCCAAATCATAGACTGTAAAAATTGAAGGTCCAATTTGAGCATGGTGTTCCACCATCTCTCTCGTGTCTCGTCGAAGTGAATATAATGCACGTGACATGGGGGGAATTTACGTCATGAAAACAGGTAACAACAAAGATGGAATCCCTCCCAAGATCCCTCCAGTCCAAACAGCAGATTCTGCTTCATAGCTCCACCTGGTGTACAAAGCACCTAACCACATCTAGAATTCCTCTATTACACAGACCCAGGCAAAAATAATGAGAAGCCTATTCATATGATAGATGCCATTTGTTGCAGAAATGCATGCCTGTGTAATTTGAGGTCTATTAATTAAGTATTTTCTAATTGTTAATATTGTTAGTATTATTTCCCATGTTGTTTCTGGTTGAAACTTAATTGGCAGGATACCATGTTCATCTCATTGAGGTGTGTCCCCATGGTTATTATTGCACCAAGTATCTGTCTGTACGTGTGTGTAATCCACGTACAATTTACAATTTAGGCATTTAGCAGATGCTCTTAATCCAGAGCGATTTACATTAAACAATAACAAAAATCATGGCAATATATCACATACATAAAAAGTAGTTATCATGAAACATGCCTAAGCTAAGAATGTAAAAGTGGAGTATCTATAATGAAACTATATCCTCCTCCTTCAGACAGTGCAGCAGCATAGGTAATAATAACAAAAAGCAAAAGTATCAGCGTGTACATGTGCATAATGATTTTGGTGTATTATATACACCAAAAAAATTTCAGTAGCATCTTTTCAGTAGGCATCCTCATGTGAAAATAGATTTTCTACGAGTCATACAAGTCAGAAAACAGTTAAAGTTTTTTCTTTCGTTTTTAATGTACTTATGACTCACACAAATGCAGAAAGCAGTCAATTCATAACCTCTCTCTTCACATACCAATGCTAGAAATAGGGACCAATTTTGTTTAGTGAAGAGTGTTATCATTACACACTTTTCTTTGTTAATTTCATGTTTTTAACAATTAGTTCTTTTTTATAGCAATCCTAAGCCTAATTTATACTATAATATAAACTGTGAATCTATTTATACATTTTATTTTCCAGTAACTCTTTTGAATGAACCCTAACTGACCCAAGTGACCCATGAACTATCTGCTAGATAGAGAAACTATATATAAATAACTATAATAAAAATATAGTGGAGGGTCAGAACTCTATCCTGCATAATATTGTTTTGACAAGCTGGTATAAGAGTATATGTTATCATTATTACCTCTGACTTCAGTAAATACAAATACATATTTTGTTGAAATCTCTGCATTTGGCATCCACCTTGCACATTCATATTTGTCCCAAACATTATACAAGAGGCGCCTCTTAGGTAGCAGTATGATGGCTTTGTCAGCCTGAGTTCTCTGTGTATGGTTACAATGTCTGTAAATGTTTGGGACAAATATGAATATATTGTATATAGGTGTTTTTATATCTTATGCACTGGATATACCTTGAGACTTGTACATATCACTTGTGACATACCACAGGTGTGGTATGTCACGCTATACATGTATTGTCTACTCATTCCTTGAAGGACTGAGGAAGGGCTACGGCCCGAAACGTTACCACTTCAGTAAAGATATTATTGGGAGCATCAAATGGCATCAAATGGTGTGCAAATGGTTCTTCATTTATGCTTTTTTTTTTTTTTTTTTAAGATATTTTTTTGCGGCTTACGCCTTTATTGATTTTTTTTTTAAGGGACAGACAGTAGGCTGACAGGAAACGGGAGAGAGATGGGGGGATGACATGCGGTAAGGGCCGTGTCGGGTCCGGGAGTTGAACCCGCGGCACACCGCGACTGGATCACCAGTCCGGTGCCCAGACCGTTACGCTACGGCCTGGGCCTGCTTTTTATTTATTGATCAGAAGTCATACGAAGACACTGAAACTATTTTTTAGGATATTGTCTAAAGGTTCAGGTGCCGGGAGGGTTGAGTTCTGACCTGACCAGTATGGACCTGATGTTGTGTGCTACTTGGGGTTTGGGAAAATACTAATAGGCTTGAGTTGAGAGCGTGAGAGTGTTTTAAACAGTGTTGTTGTTTTCCTTAGCCAGTGGAGAGTGAGGAAGCATGTCGTTTCTTGCTGCTGGAGCTGAAGCTACCTTCATGTCCAAAAAGCTGATTTCCTTAATGTCTGCAGTCACGGTGAAGCAGAGGTGTTCATTGCAGCTGTTGAAGTATTCATGAAACATGTGTAGGTCTTGCCGAGTTCCTGAGAAGATGATAAAAATAGAATATATAAATTGTTTATAAAATTTGACATGCTTATGGAATGGATTTTCTGGGCACAATACAAATGTGTTCTCAAATGTCCCCATATACAGGTATACATTACAATTTAGGCATTTAGCAGACGCTCTTAATCCAGAGCGATTTACAGTAAGCAAAAACAAAACATGGTAATACATCAAATACATAACAATAGTCATTCATGAATCATATGTAAGCTAAGAACAGTGGAATATCTATATAAAGAAACTATGCATATAATATAATTAAACTACGCGTATACTATAGACTCAGTGCTATGTCTACAGTACATAAAATGCTATCCAAGTTACCGGTACATAAATTGAGCCGATGCATACGCCTGTAAGGTCGTCGAGGCTAGGGCAAGTGCTACAGGCTATTGATGGAGTCTGAATTGCAACAGGAAGTGCATTCCATAGTTTGGGAGCCTGAAGGGAGAAGAGTTCGGAACGTGTGGAGCGTTTTCCCAGCGATTACTTCCAACTTCCCTGCGTCGGCTGATCTGAGCACACGGGAGGGTTTGTAGGGTCCGATCAGACTTGCAAGATATGGGGGTGCCATACCTTTGATTGCTTTGAATGCCAGCATCAGAGTTTTTTACTCTGTAAAAAAAGTTAGCTCCTGCATGGGGCAGGACTTAGCTGGGAAGAAGAGAAGCTCAGTCTTGTCTGGGTTCAGCTTGAGGTGGTGAGAAAACATCCACTGTGAGAGGTCAGCCAGGCATGCAGTGATGCACTCTTTCACCTGAGTAGCAGAGGGGGGAAGAATAGAAACAGTTGATTGTCAGACATTTAGTGTACAGGAAGAAAAGGAGGGGACCAAGTACAGATCCCTGTGGGACCACAGTTAAGAGGGGGGCAATATTGCTACTCATCACACAGCTCACCCTCTGTAAATAAAAGTTGACTTTGAAAAGGAAATAGGTATTTTGTAGTACCAAAGTGGTCAGTTCTAAGACACAATTACCGGTAATTGTAGGATAAGCACCAGTTAAGCGTTGCATCAGAACATATTCAATGGATTCCAGACAGAGCCCCTTCATGGGAAATGTTGGCATATAGGCTCTCCACATGAAAGGTTACTAACAGGTCATTGTCACCTACTGGTCTGAAATCCTTGAGTTTCTGGAGGAAGTCACTGGATCCCTTATGTAGAAATTCAGATCCATGAAGGCCTGTCGTTCAGCTTGAGTCATGTTTCTGTAACAATGAATGCACCCAGACAAAGCTGTTTTCAGTGCTTTCAAGTCTATTTAAAACATCAATTTAATATGAGTACGGCACCGTATAGATATACTAGATCACAGTAGACAAAATAGACCATTTTACATTGAGGTGCCCAGATGTCCAAGGTCCTGTATCCGACTGGATCTGTACACTTTGTAGGCAATTCTTTTCAACAATTTCTAGTCTAGACCAGACTACACGTTATCAAAACACATTGATAACGCTCAAAAAGACGCAGTAATCTGACAATACATTTTGTGTGTATGTATAAATAGTATGTATGTAAGTAGAAGTGGAGTGCCACCATCAAAGGTACTTTTATGTGTTCTGATAGAAGCACATTATGTAGAGGTACAACCATATTGCCACTGAGCAGCTCCACTGGAACAGTTGGGGGATTCTTCCTACCAGTCGTGGGAATCGTACTGACAACCTTCCGGCAATATGTGTGCTACTGTAAAGATATGAGTTATTTGTCATTTCAAGTGACAATTTGTAAATCTCCTGGAACTAAAAAGTGTATAAGCCATAGTAAATCACTATAGAATCCAAAAGGATCTTATTGTTGCTTGCTTGGTCTCTAACAGAAAATATTTCATCTTTTGAAATATTTCATTTGCATATCCCTCTCACTGGAACGCTATAATCAAAACTTTCAAAAGTAACTCATAAGCAATTAAGTCTGTATGATAAGTACTTAATTAACTTAATCTTTATTTCTGATGGGTGTTTTCTTCTCAAATAGCCACTAAGGAGCTGCAGACAAATGCAAAAGGATGATTGTTCATAGAATGATTGTCAAATAATTTTCTACATTACAACATTAGACAACAATGATACTTCCAGAGGTTAGAAGCATATAAAACAGATAACTAGTAATACTACGCATAATACCTGTCTTGTCCACAGTTGACAAGTCTTTATTTGTGGCTTATTGAGTGTCCTCTGTACCAAGCAAATTACATTAGCATATAACAAGTCTAAATAGAACACAACTTATACAAGATAGTAACTAGACATTAAACAAAACTACTCAGCTACACACAACACAGACAAGAGCATCATCACAACCAAGCAGTCAGACTATTATTTTGATAGATTCACTGGAGGCTAATGTTAATGAACTATCCTCCAACAAAACAACGATATTCAGAAATGTTCAAAAGAATCGCCATCACTTGCTCTGGTCCATATAGTGTTAGGGATTTCTCAGTGATTACACGGTACACAAGCCTAGCTTGGATGATTGGATCAAGACCATCACATTATGTATTTTTATTTTGATATAATTTGCAATCTATAATAGATCGCCTGATCAAAGTGACCTGTGAGCTTATATGACTAATCTCATAACATGACAATGGTGGTTTAAAAACAAAGACTTGATATAGACAAATATGAAAAACGTTCCATACAGCTGCAATATTGGTTGAGTTTATCGTTGTTAAACAATCAGACTCACCCAATAAATAAGGATTGCTGAGACTTTGGGTCAGATTCTTCAGATAGATTGCCATCTATAGTTTCATATCCATTTGAAAGTTATGGCAATAAACGTGTATTTAATGAGATATTCACCAGACGGTCAATATTCCTCTTTGTACTCGACGGAGAAACACATGTAAACTTAATAATTCCTTCAATGAGCACTCCAACGTGAGTGTTATGGTGAAATGTGTTACGTGCCGAGATGATGTCACTATAGTTATGTGGAGTCCAATATGGTCACATATTTAAACAGGTCACACATTTCAGCGCAACACCGACGCAGGAGGCGAGCCGTAGAGGCAAGCTAGCAACAGAATATTGACAGATGCTAAATGCAAATCCATTGCTGCGGAGTTAAATCACAGCCACTTCAAACAATTATGAACTTTACCCCAAAGCGCCACCAATGTTTACAAACAAGAGACCTGTTTAGGTTCATTTAAAAACTGAATCCATTGAATGTTAGCATTTAGCAGATTAATGCTACAATCTGGGATTCCATTTGTAAAAATATCTTGATTCAACCACTCAAAGAAAGTTTTTGTAATATTAAAACAAAACTTCTAAATTAGACGGATTTGTAAGTTCCCGCTCGTCTCGTTTAGTCAGCCAAGGTGAAGCAGGTACAACGCGACTCAAACGCGTCGCATGTCGACCAATCATATTTTGGGAGTGGCCGCACCTAATTTGCATATTTTGGTTATAAATCACGCAGCGGTTACTGTACATCGTCACATTCGGCTCCGTCTTATGAGCAAATTTAAGACTTCCGCTCTGAGAGCTAGCAGATTTAAGACATCCGGTTGCCTTCAGAATAAAATAATATTTTTAATTCGTTAATTAAATAACTATTACGTTACATTATTAGTGTAAAAGTGTGTTCTTTTCGTTAAGAATCACCCAAAAAGGATTGTAGTTTAGCCCAGCCGGGCAATAGTTTATTATAAAGTCCCGTGCTAAGAGTAGTAATAAACAACCTGTCAGCTCAGTCTAGTGCAACCAACAACAGGTACCGTGCGTACCGTGCGTCACGCACCTGTATAAGCAAGGTTCCTAGGTTCCTATCTAAGCAATAAAGGTTCCTATTTCATCAAGCAATAATACACCTATTATAACAATTAGTATTATTATTACATTACAGTTATTGTAAAGACACACATTATGTTTCTGTGTAAAAATAAGTAATTAAATTACTAATAAGTAATTAAATAATAATAAAAGTTATCTAAATGGATAAATGCTATTCACTGGAGTGCATGGACTTTATAAAGTGGACACTGGACAAAAGAGGCCTCCGCGAGGCAACTATCTGGACATACCCACGCGTTCGGGGAGATGTCCTCTACCACACCCCACTCTCCGCTAAGCGGGAGAGGTGTAAAATTCACAGCAGCAGACCTTCTACTGTGGTCAATGCTGAAAAAAGTACCGTTTCCGGACCCAGAATGGACACTGGACAAAGAGGCCTCCGCGAGGCAACTATCTGGACATACCCACGCGTTCGGGGAGATGTCCTCTACCACACCCCACTCTCCGCTAAGCGGGAGAGGTGTAAAATTCACAGCAGCAGACCTTCTACTGGGGTCAATGCTGAAAAAAGTACCATTTCCGGACCCAGAATGGACACTGGACAAAGACGGCTCCGCGAGGCAACTATCTGGACATACCCACGCGTTCGGGGAGATGTCCTCTACCACACCCCACTCTCCGCTAAGCGGGAGAGGTGTAAAATTCACAGCAGCAGACCTTCTACTGTGGTCAATGCTGAAAAAAGTACCGTTTCCGGACCCAGAATGGACACTGGACAAAAGACGGCTCCGCGAGGCAACTATCTGGACATACCCACATGTTCGGGGAGATGTCCTCTACCACACCTCACTCTCCGCTAACTGGGAGAGGTGTAAAATTCACAGCAGCAGACCTTCTACTGTGGTCAATGCTGAAAAAAGTACCGTTTCCGGACCCAGAATGGACACTGGACAAAGAGGCCTCCGCGAGGCAACTATCTGGACATACCCACGCGTTCGGGGAGATGTCCTCTACCACACCCCACTCTCCGCTAAGCGGGAGAGGTGTAAAATTCACAGCAGCAGACCTTCTACTGTGGTCAATGCTGAAAAAAGTACCGTTTCCGGACCCAGAATGGACACTGGACAAAGAGGCCTCCGCGAGGCAACTATCTGGACATACCCACGCGTTCGGGGAGATGTCCTCTACCACACCCCACTCTCCGCTAAGCGGGAGAGGTGTAAAATTCACAGCAGCAGACCTTCTACTGGGGTCAATGCTGAAAAAAGTACCATTTCCGGACCCAGAATGGACACTGGACAAAGACGGCTCCGCGAGGCAACTATCTGGACATACCCACGCGTTCGGGGAGATGTCCTCTACCACACCCCACTCTCCGCTAAGCGGGAGAGGTGTAAAATTCACAGCAGCAGACCTTCTACTGTGGTCAATGCTGAAAAAAGTACCGTTTCCGGACCCAGAATGGACACTGGACAAAAGACGGCTCCGCGAGGCAACTATCTGGACATACCCACATGTTCGGGGAGATGTCCTCTACCACACCCCACTCTCCGCTAAGCGGGAGAGGTGTAAAATTCACAGCAGCAGACCTTCTACTGTGGTCAATGCTGAAAAAAGTACCGTTTCCGGACCCAGAATGGACACTGGACAAAGAGGCCTCCGCGAGGCAACTATCTGGACATACCCACGCGTTCGGGGAGATGTCCTCTACCACACCCCACTCTCCGCTAAGCGGGAGAGGTGTAAAATTCACAGCAGCAGACCTTCTACTGTGGTCAATGCTGAAAAAAGTACCGTTTCCGGACCCAGAATGGACACTGGACAAAAGACGGCTCCGCGAGGCAACTATCTGGACATACCCACACGTTCGGGGAGATGTCCTCTACCACACTCCACTCTCCGCTAAGCGGGAGAGGTGTAAAATTCACAGCAGCAGACCTTCTACTGTGGTCAATGCTGAAAAAAGTACCGTTTCCGGACCCAGAATGGACACTGGACAAAAGACGGCTCCGCGAGGCAACTATCTGGACATACCCACGCGTTCGGGGAGATGTCCTCTACCACACCCCACTCTCCGCTAAGCGGGAGAGGTGTAAAATTCACAGCAGCAGACCTTCTACTGAGGTCAATGCTCAAAAAAGTGCTGTGCCTTGGGGCATTGACATGAAATCACTGGCCTATAACATGCATTGCAAAGTAATACTAATTATTTTGGTAATTACTGGTGTTTGAACACTAATGTCTGCATCAATGACAATGGTAATGTCATTCACTATGTAGATGGGCCATTAACAGTAATAGTTTATTTTTACAGTGCTGTGTTTATACATTCCTCCAAACCCTCTTTCTGATAAAACAGAGCCTTTTAGTGCAGTGCAGTACTTAAACTATGTACTCAGAGCAATACATTTTTTCCTGTCAGCTCATACAATACACAATCTCGCTTTTCAGTCTCTGTTTGGTAAGTGTTGAGACTCACGTCAAACAGAACAGCTTTGGAAAACAAACAAGTGTAGAGACCACAGCTACTGGTATCAGTTTGTGTTATGAAATGAGGGCAACTGTCATAACACTCATATCTAAATGTGATAGCCATACCTCTACCATGAATTGCAAAGTACTGTAAAGCCCCGTTCCGACCGGCCAAAGCTGGAAATAAAAGCAAAGCTAAACTAATTTCAAAGCTGCTTTTTTTTTAGAAAGTGGGCGTGTACAAGGTACCTGTCACTCAAGCTGCCTGGACTGCAGGCTTGAGCTCAGCTGAGAAAGAAAACAGGCAGAGAGCAGATGCGCATTTGAAAGTCTAAAATGTAAAATAGCGACTGTAGAGGAGAAATAATTATATATTTAGTTACATCATAACCTACGTATGGATGAATAAATAATATAATCTTGGTAAACTTGTTTGTAAATAACCGAACGAGACTACGGACCCGATCTCGTTCCTCCCTCTTTTACCCCAGATGAAGTGCTCGTCTTGGGGTTGGGGAAACACCCCACTCCGCTCTCCTCCTCCTCCGCCACGAGCGAAACTCTCCGGGCATTTTTTTTTAAATAGCGGCTCTGTATGTAATGTTAATGTTGATTTAGCAAGAGCATACCGTAGAAATACAATTGTATATATCCAGCACGTAGTAAAAGCAATTAAAACAGCTTATGTTTACGTGTGATTTCCGGACATTCAGTCCCAAGTCTCAAGTCCGGGGAAGGGAGCCCCCGCGGCCGTCTGTCTGTCACTGACCCTCCTCTGGTCTGCTCCTCCCGGGGAAAACATTGTGCCAACTAGTAGGCTAGGCATACTTTAATTACTTAATAAATAATCAATATCTAAATTGATTAAAATAATCAATATCTAAATAAAATAAATAATCAATACCTATACCATCACTGTGCTGGTGATGACTTTATGAATAAATATAATTATCTAATTCTGCGAGAGAGTGTGTGTGTGTGTGTGTGTGTGGGGGGGGGGCGGGTTGTGTACGTGTGTGTGCATGAGTGATATCGTTTACTTAACATTAGCATTAATAGTTAATGGGGCCAGTATATACGTTATATGGCATATATATATATACGGGCCATTTATAGCATTATCTCTCTCTCTCTCTCTCTCTCTCTCTCTCTCTCTCTCACACACACACACACACACACACACACACGGGGGGGATTGTGTTTTATCTATCTATAAACATAGGCTATCTACTGTCTTTCAACTTTTGCTATGAGGTTCATCGATAGGCCTACATGAACGCAATAAACCAATTAAAATGATTCCCTCAAATAAATCGTATCTATATGCCATTGGTTTATCGATTCGGAACGCAGCAAACCAATCGCAAAACACGGGCAACATATTGCATAAATAAAAGGTATGATTCGCGGTGCCCATGTTTCAACAATCAACATGACGACCGGCACATGACAGGTCGGATCAGGGATGTCCCATTGTCCGCATGCATATCGATATCATACAACTGATATAATATCAATTATTGATCTCTCTCGCGCGCGCACACACACACACACACACACACACACACACACACACACACACACACACACACGTGTCCCCGGGCGCTCAATATCACACTCACACACACACACACACACACACACACACACACACACACACACACACACACACGACGACGACGACGACCGGCTGAGAGCGGGCTTCTCCTCACCTCTTCTCGGGGAAACTCCGACACCGGTTGGAACTATATTGTTTAATTGTTTAAACAATATATCTATCGATCTATATCTGCTAATTTATGCACTGTTTAGTCCACATTCAGCGACGGACAGCGCCGTTCTGGACTGGGCAATAGTCCGCATCAATGGCTTCGATGAGAACCGGGGCGGGGGGGTGAATGCAGGAACTATTCTCCCCAGAAAAAGTATCAATCCACTGGGAACACGGAACACAACCTGTTTTCACCGCTTCGACAACTTGTTTCTCATATAAACTTTAATTTCTATCGATAAAATCGGCTATGGTCTTGCCAAATATCCTTTCATATTTCATATACAGCCCATATTTAAAAAGTATATTTTTTAATTCGGAGAATTGCAGCGGACAGCTTTTGCACAGCCTTTTCGTTTTGTGAAATGGTCTCAACTCCGCCCCCTCAAACCACGCTGTGCTCTGATTGGCTACACGCAGCTTTGAAAAGCTCCAGCGTTTCAAAGCAGCAATAAAGTTGAGTTTTGGTGAGCATGAAAGCAAAGCAAAAAAAAAAAGCTGTTCATTCCAAGCTTCAAAGCTCAAAAGCTGCTCTTCATAGAGATAACATGGGACCACGAAGCCAAAGCAGAAGCTAGCTTGGGCGGTGGAAACGGGGCTTTAGGCTAAGTATTTTTGCAGTGGACCAAATACATTAACCAGGTCTTGTTCATAGCTATGGACTGAATCCATTAGAACAACATCTAAGATTATGCTATCACCCTCCACTGTCTTTTTAGAGAAATCTACGACAATTGCTCCCCAATGAGTCTTTTGGAGGTTGACTGGCAATATTACCAACTCATAGCTCCACCAATTCTGTGATGTTCTTGGTACATCCATATACTTGTGCAATTGTGTCTAAGATGCCTTTTTGTGACACGTCCAGTGGCTGCACTATAAATTGTGACATGTTCTTTGTAGATGGTAAGGCCTTGTCACCACATTGAGTACAACTATACAGACGACTTTTCAGGCAAAGCAGGTCATCTCCAAGGAAAGGAGACCGAAGTGTGTATTCTACAAAGCTGTTTAATATGGTGTATACGTCTGTCCTAGAAAATTTCTGAGACACTAATGACACTGATGTGTTGGCTAGATTGAATTTCTCAAGTTTCCGTCTAAATGTTGAGTCCTGCGCTGCTGCTTCTTCAAGCCGTGTGTGACATTTTTTTAAAGCAGATGTCTGTTGTAGAAATGTTAGAATTGGTAATGGTATGGCTTCACACATATTGTCATTTAGACTTTCATTGCATAAAACCACATCATCATCATCTTTTTCCAAATTGTCCTCCGTTATTGTTCTATTATTATCCTTGTCTATTGTGATGCCAGCATCACCACATTTCACATAGAAATATAAGCACCCATTTACTTTTGACTCTCGCACAGCATTTGCTGCTGGTAATATTTCTATCATTGTGTCATTTGCTTTAATTACAACATTGTCATAAAGCAAGTCTGCCCAAAAGTGTCCAGTTTTGGCCATAGCGCCTATATGACAAATGATTGAGGCCAACTTATACTTAATTTTACCGCCGTCACAAATAGGAATTTCGATTACACCAGATGGTTCTACATGCCTGCGGCTCACCGACCCACGATCAGTAACACGCGACATAGCCTCGATACCCAGGCTTTCATTTCGTCTGCGCGAAAGATGAAAGCCTGGAAAAAGCCGTGGGCTGAACCAGTCTAAAAGTGGGAGTCAACCCTTCCGGGTGGGCGTCGCTCTAAATGATGTGACGTAGCGCTGCACTAGGGGGGAGAGGAGGGGCCGGGGGTGACGGACAGATCGATGAGATCCAATCAGGGTGCGCGCATTTCTGAGGCGCGACCCGCCCCTCTAGACCAGAAATGTCTCTGCTTAGGTCAGGCTACACGCGACAGAGAAAGAGTAATGAAATCAGGAGAGTCATTCCAACATATTTGTCGCTTCATATCACAACCACATGCTGTACACTTGTCTGGACTTACACCTTCCATGATTGAGTGTTCGAAAAGAGAATTGAGGGACTCTCTTTTCTGTGGCAGCGGTAATGCAAAAATATTAGTAATAGAAGAATTGAACATCTTGAACAGCTTGTTTAAAATCAGTTCCCCATGGTAGGTATTTTCACCTGTGTCATTGGTGGTTTTCATTGCTTTATTGGCTTCAGTCCTTACTGTGTCAAAATGTTCTTTGAAAGGAGATGTACTTTCACTGACATCCTCAAAATCACCAAAGAAGTCATGATCAATCACAGTGTCTTGTTGATCATGCTTTTTATCAACATTTTCTTTCTGTGGCGCTAGATTCTGTGTCTCAGACATGATGGTGTCAAGACTGGCTTGCACCACGCTGGAGTTCCTTTTACTACCAAGTACAATACAAGCAGCTTGTACTATTGTACTTGTTTGTTGTAGTGTTTTGGCATTAACTAAAGTGCTGAAGATGTACATAGCCAAAGTATACCTCTTATCTCTGTGTATGTACTGTTGTTTGCAAATGTGACTTGCCTGTTTCATCAAATGACTCTTACATGCCCTTATGGTACAGAAATCTAAATCTTTGTTATCTGCCTTTCCTACCACTATTCTCCAGCAGCGTAACAAGTACATACTCATGCTATCTTGATTGAAGATATGCATACTGGCTTTTAAAAGCACTATGGACCTGTCACTATTAATCTGAATCGGTGTTGTGTTTGTACCAAATATCTCCTTCTCTTTGCATCTCAATTGTGTGAGTAGTTCCTCTATAGCTGATTGAGTATGTTCTTCAGAGATCATGAATGCAACAGGAGTTGATTAATTAAATGAACTTACTATAATTTCATAATACAAAATCCTTTTCTCTGTTAGTTTAGTCTTAATGATCCCCCCTGTGGCATCCCATGATGCCGCACATTGTGCTGTCGCATTGTGCCACAGTTTCACTCCTGCTTCACTAAAACATATAACCTTAAGGGGACTAACTTTAATAACTTGAATGAATCCTTTTACAACAACACTGTCTGTGTCTTTATCCTCCCATTCTTTTTTAAGGTCCATCAAAGCTTTGATCTCACTGTTATCCTTCCATCCTTGTTTCCGCTGTTCATATTTGACCTGCCTGTACAAAGAAGTGTCTTTGCCAACTCCGCTACGATTTCCAGCTATTAAAGACCTTGGGTCTGCAATGTTCACTGCCTCAATGTAGGCATTATGTGCAAATCGGTTCATCATTGATCTACCCAAGTTTGCACGCTCTGTGCTTCTAATGTATCTACCTCTCAATTTGTCCTTTGTGTGATATATGTTGCCAGTGTAAGCTATATGAAATATGCCGTCTTCGAATGAATGGAGATGAATTTTAAAGGTCATCTCACATGAAGTATGCCGGCAGGCGCCATTGATTTTCTAACGACAGCGGTAGAAAAGTGGTGATTAACAAAACTGATTATACAGTATGGATTACTCTAGTCAATTTGATACCGGATATGATTTAATACCGGACTTTTACTTGTATTAAACAAAATATTTCCAAATGTTTTGATTGATTTGATTGAAATATGTATTAACAGTTTGCATAATTACAGTACATTTCAAGCACAACTCAATACAAAGACTGTTTACTGTGAGTGGACGACTCAATAAAGCATTACACTTGTTTACAAGAGGGTCCACCTTGTTCAGTTCATCAAAACATTTAGAGACACTTCTATATAGCCAAAGAACAGAACAGGAATTCACCATAAAATTGACATTGCACTGCAGTATTCATACTTGTACTTACATTTGAGTAATTATTCCACCACTGACAACCAGAGACATACAGTAGCTTCTACAGCAGGTGTGTCCAACTATCTGTTGTTGTTGACAAAAGGGCATATATTTGTCCCAGCATTTTTGTAAGCCAACAGTTAATGAGTCTTTATTGTGGTGACATCAGCATACTACCAGATGTACAAATATTGTAGGGATTTGGAAACTTTTAAATGAGCGTTTTATTTCTGATTGTGATGATCATTATTGATATGATTTCTTCTTCTTCTGTGTAACAGTGAATGAGAAATGATTCATGATTAATTAAAAGGTATTTTCTTTCTAACTTTCAAAGCCTTGTCTGTATTCTTTTATTCTTTTATAAATGTAATGCTATGGAGAGGGCCACTATATATATAACGATCGTTGTCACCTCATCTATACCTGGGCACCGCCCAGCCAGAAAGAGGGTTTGGAGGAATGTATAAACACAGCACTGTAAAAATAAACTATTACTGTTAATGGCCCATCTACATAGTGAATGACATTACCATTGTCATTGATGCAGACATTAGTGTTCAAACACCAGTAATTACCAAAATAATTAGTATTACTTTGCAATGCATGTTATAGGCCAGTGATTTCATGTCAATGCCCCAAGGCACAGCACTTTTTTGAGCATTGACCTCAGTAGAAGGTCTGCTGCTGTGAATTTTACACCTCTCCCGCTTAGCGGAGAGTGGGGTGTGGTAGAGGACATCTCCCCGAACATGTGGGTATGTCCAGATAGTTGCCTCGCGGAGCCGTCTTTTGTCCAGTGTCCATTCTGGGTCCGGAAACGGTACTTTTTTCAGCATTGACCACAGTAGAAGGTCTGCTGCTGTGAATTTTACACCTCTCCCGCTTAGCGGAGAGTGGGGTGTGGTAGAGGACATCTCCCCGAACGCGTGGGTATGTCCAGATAGTTGCCTCGCGGAGGCCTCTTTGTCCAGTGTCCATTCTGGGTCCGGAAACGGTACTTTTTTCAGCATTGACCACAGTAGAAGGTCTGCTGCTGTGAATTTTACACCTCTCCCGCTTAGCGGAGAGTGGAGTGTGGTAGAGGACATCTCCCCGAACGTGTGGGTATGTCCAGATAGTTGCCTCGCGGAGCCGTCTTTTGTCCAGTGTCCATTCTGGGTCCGGAAACGGTACTTTTTTCAGCATTGACCACAGTAGAAGGTCTGCTGCTGTGAATTTTACACCTCTCCCGCTTAGCGGAGAGTGGGGTGTGGTAGAGGACATCTCCCCGAACGTGTGGGTATGTCCAGATAGTTGCCTCGCGGAGCCGTCTTTTGTCCAGTGTCCATTCTGGGTCCGGAAACGGTACTTTTTTCAGCATTGACCACAGTAGAAGGTCTGCTGCTGTGAATTTTACACCTCTCCCGCTTAGCGGAGAGTGGGGTGTGGTAGAGGACATCTCCCCGAACGCGTGGGTATGTCCAGATAGTTGCCTCGCGGAGGCCTCTTTGTCCAGTGTCCATTCTGGGTCCGGAAACGGTACTTTTTTCAGCATTGACCACAGTAGAAGGTCTGCTGCTGTGAATTTTACACCTCTCCCGCTTAGCGGAGAGTGGGGTGTGGTAGAGGACATCTCCCCGAACGTGTGGGTATGTCCAGATAGTTGCCTCGCGGAGCCGTCTTTTGTCCAGTGTCCATTCTGGGTCCGGAAACGGTACTTTTTTCAGCATTGACCACAGTAGAAGGTCTGCTGCTGTGAATTTTACACCTCTCCCGCTTAGCGGAGAGTGGGGTGTGGTAGAGGACATCTCCCCGAACATGTGGGTATGTCCAGATAGTTGCCTCGCTGAGCCGTCTTTTGTCCAGTGTCCATTCTGGGTCCGGAAACGGTACTTTTTTCAGCATTGACCACAGTAGAAGGTCTGCTGCTGTGAATTTTACACCTCTCCCGCTTAGCGGAGAGTGGGGTGTGGTAGAGGACATCTCCCCGAACGCGTGGGTATGTCCAGATAGTTGCCTCGCGGAGCCGTCTTTTGTCCAGTGTCCACTTTATAAAGTCCATGCACTCCAGTGAATAGCATTTATCCATTTAGATAACTTTATTATTATTATTATAATTATTTAATTACTTATTTTTACACAGAAACATAATGTGTGTCTTATAGCATCATATAGCATCATTTAAATGCTTAATTTGTAGTTTTAATGTGCAAATTAAACTTTTTTTCAATACTCTAGAGGGTACTCTTATTTTGAAGAGATCGTCCACCGGAAGCCTTAAATCTGTTCATTAGATCTGTTCACTAGACGCTGCCGTCACATTGTTCCTGATGTCTACATCGCTGAAGATGAATTCCTTTGCGGACTGCCCCCTGGTGGTCACCCACCCTGACACCGAGGATGAGCTCGACTCTTTCCACCACTACCAACTTCTCAATCTCTGGCTTCGTTGTCGGAGGAGAAAGAGGAGTGAGAGGAAAGAGAAGAGCAAGCGGCGTGCGGCGTTCCATGAACGGGCTGATGACATCCAGCGACAGATACTCCAACTCCAACGCCTTCTCTCCGAGATGCAGGCGGTCGCGGAGGAGAGGAGGAGGAAGCGGAGTCTGTCTCTGTGACTTCATGGAGTTTTAAACTACCACCACAACGGCCCTTTTGAGGGCCAATCCCTTGTTTACATAAAAGAGTGTAGCCAAAACTGTAGCTGTGCGGTATGAAACTGCGGGACCCGTAGGTAACCGTTAGCTCTTGTCCATAGCGTTAGGCGTTATCCTTAACCAACGCTATGGACCAGAGCTAGCCAAGCTAGGGAACCGTCCGTAGCAGAGATCAGTGACCAGCGGCGGCAACTCTGGAGTCCCGCGGACGGTCCCCAACTCCCCAAGCACACCTGCACCGCGCACGGCGCGCAGAGCCCAGGCTAGCCGCTAGGGCGCAACGTTAAAGCACGGTCAAACATAGCTCTGGACCAGAGCTAGGTCAAGCTAACAGTCACGCCTGGTCACATAACTGTGCACACACCAACACCGTCATGCCAGGGCATAACCTCTGCCACCATGAGGCATATTTTGCAAAACATATTTTGATAATAGCCTACTCCTACATATTTTGTCCAAACATTAAGTCCAATTGTATCATTTGCCACGTTAGCCTCTAGCAAAACACATTGATGCAGTTGCAATAAATTACAGTTCAGTTCAGTGTTCATTTATTATTTTGTTTACAAAAGATTGGATTGTTAAAGGAAAACATTGTTCCTCATACACTTTGGTTTAAGTTGCTCAAGTCTGCCATCTTGTGGACACTCCAAAGACAGTTTTCTGCCACAATCGCCTTATGGAATATTTCCACAACATGCCATGAAACAACTTAATTTAAGTACAACTTGCAGATCAATTTACATTACTGGCATAGCAATACTGGCATTAACAATATAACTAAGACAGAGAAAAATGTATTGTGCATGTAACATGTAAGCTGTCATGTTTCCAGGTATAAGTGTCTATAAACTGTTAATAGACATCGCCTTTGGAAGTAACATTGCCCATGTATCATGGCCGTTTACAGCATGTAAACGATTTGTGTTCAAAGATGAAACTCATTAATAATGAAAAAACTAAACAATCACCTGTCTGTACAGGTTGTGTGGTTGTTTTGACCCGTCATGTTATTGCTAGTTATGTTGCATTCTTTCTTCTTAAACAAAAACATAGCATAGTGAGGTAATAAAGAAAACTGCCTGTTAACAAACAGCACAGTATATGGCTTTAAAAATAAAATAAATGGGTCATTCCTACTATTGTGTCATTTTCAAAACAAAATATTGTTTTACAGGATTTTTTATTCTTTCTAAAAGCTGTCAGCTGTTAGAAAAACATATTTGTCCAGATGAATGCATTATTCCAATTTTTCCATATGCAAATAGCACCGAATACTAGTTCTTAGTTCTTTTAAAAAACAAAACCATTTGTTGCGTCAGGACTGGCAATTCAGCTCACAGGGTTAATAGTGAGGTAATAAAAAAACTGCCTGTTCACAAACCACAGATGAATGCATTATTCCAATTTTTCCATATGCAAATGGCACCAAAACCTTAGTTCTTTTAAAAAACAAAACCATTTGTTGCGTCAGGATTGGGGGCAATTCAGCTCATGGGTTAACTCCATGCTAACAATGCTAGGAACAGGAAACCTCGTTTTTATCTGTTCGAGCTTTGTTGTGTCCATCATTTAATTGAGCAAAGTGATATTCATGCTAAGTTGTCCTATCATTATGATAACATAATTTATCTTTGATATGGAGGCTGTTTCAATTAATATTTCACATTCAAAGAAAACATGAAATGGCCACAAAAGTAATTTATGCTGCTCTGTTGGACTGACTGAATAGCATTAACTGTATCTACTGTAGGAGGACGGGTTTTAGGTTTGTCACTCATTCATACAAGTACAACCTTCTAATTATTAAATGTTGTGTATATTCACATTTGACACTATTGATATTCTCAACCCTATAAATAACATGAAATTAGATATTATCAATATTAAACACTTCACAGCAGCGTACCAAACGATTCAGAAGGTTTAATGTTGTGTGTGTGTGTGTGTTTGTGTACACATGCACTCACACATGTCACAATAAGTGATCAAGGCTACGTGTGTCCTGCATAACCTCCTCAGGAGAGGCAGGACCCATGGACGTGCTGCTGCTCCAACACCAGCTGTGGACCGGCCCGTGGAGGGAGAGGTTCCCCGTTGGACGGAAGAGTGGGAAGCAACAACGCTGCACTGGAGCACCTCTTCAGAAGAAAATGCTTCACCTCCTTCTCTCGAGTGGGTGCTGTTTCCTGGCAAGATGACGTAGCCTAGTCATCCAAGTTCCGAAACACAAAGGCTCTTTTAAGACTAGTATTCAAACTAAACATATTAAATATTTCTACACCAGTATATATAAAACATTACAACATGTTGGAAATCAACATGTTGATCAAATAAATCTCCAACTTATTGACTTATTTCTCATTCACAATTTATTATTTGCAACTTGTTGAGCACAATACATTGTGGTGTATTTCAACATTGACTAATATGGTGTAATTTTAACAAACCAGTTAACAGTTTTATTAAACATCAGTCAGCATCAAAACTAAGTACATATAATAATAGTGTAATATAAATATGGCTATATATCATAACATGTATATGGCTTGTAGACGTTTGCAAAGCACACCATGCTGGCTAAAGTGTGGAAAAGTTTCAGAGGAATCAGATTCTCAACTGTCACATGCCAAAACAAATTACTCCCTGCACATAATTCTACATTCTCGAGTCTGAGATGGGTGGGCTCTGAGTCTGTGTGAAAGATAGGCCACATAAAAAGGTTATGTACTATGGACATCAAAATCAGATGGAAATATAATTTTTTTATGTGGTGACATAATTAAACTTCATCTTGATACCGCACACTGATTATCAAGAAAATGAAAACACGGCACTCCATGTCAAAAAGGTTGCCAACCCCTGGTCTACACTACAGTAGGCTGTGTGTCCTGCGAGCTAACATGTTAAACCCTTACTGCTCCTCTGGCGCCGAATTAATAGCAGCCACTGCTCCTAATAGTTGGGCTATGGTAGGTTAAATGCAGAGATCAACCCCTTTCCCATTTCCACTCTGGACCTCTGCGGCCACAAAAACAGATTACATTTTGAGAGTACGGTTTATATTATATTTTACACTAGTATTTTGGCGATGTAATGAGAGCATTATTTATTTCCCATGCTACAACTTTCCTCCCCTAACTTTAATTACTCCAGTTTCACACATCCATCCTCCTCAAAGTTGGTCACAATGCCTTCTACTATTGTGACACTAGGGGGAGTAAAGTGCTGCTAAAGAATATTCCCCCTTTGATGATTTCCAAAAGGGAAACACTAAACCAGATAACAGATGTTTAAAACCACAGTGATTTATAAGTCTATGAAACAACTTTCCACCCAACATGAAACCAATATTACATCATTTACATTAGGGATCCATGATCCTCTGAATAATCAAAACCACCATCTTCACTTCTTTGGTTCAGCCAGAGCCTAGGGCAGTGTGTGCGTGTGTACAGAATCAACTGAATTAAGCGTTGTTTCTCTTTACTTTTTCTTCTGTCTTGCACACTCCATGCTCTCCCATAGCAAGGCCAACTCCGCTATCATCCGCGTTGTCCAGTTGGTTCATAAGAGCTTCCGTGAGTCCGTCTAAACACAAGAGCGACAATATAGATTACACATACAGCAAAAAATACGAAAACAAAACCCACAAATGAATACTTAGTAGGGACTTATCTGGCGGGTGAGTGCTGCGCCGTGAGTCTCACATACGCTCCCGTATTTAATTTTCTTCAACATTAATTTGCATTAATCTAAACAGCTGTTTGTGTCAAGAGTATATCCACACTGAACGTGGAAATCACGACATACCTAAGTCGTTTCTTGCTGCTGGAGTTCAAGTTATCTTGATGTCCAAGAAGCTGAATTCCTTTTACTTAATGTCTGCAGTCACGGTGAAGGAGCTGGTGTTCATTGAAGCTGTTGAGGCTGCATCAATGTTTGACACAAGCAGAGAATATGCAATCAGGCAACAGGAATCCCAATTTGAACCCAATGTGTGCAGTTAACTCTATAACCATATGATATAACAAGGTTATAGACAATAATTCATGAACACCTAACGGTACATTTACTGTAGCACATTGTTCTCTACACAGCCAAGCTGTGCATGAAAATGCAATGTTAAATGTATTACGTTATTAAAAGTTTGCAGAACTAGTAACTAGGAGGATTAAAGACAGCCTCAATTGTTTCCATTGGGGTCCTTCATATTCAATCAGAAATTAAGAACACATAAGGCTGCCATATATAGTAGGCTACATGATTATATTAAGTACATTATAATTTATAAGACATTGTCGAACAGGTTATACTAAGCCTAATAAAGTTATTAGTGAGCTTTGAAGGCGGTGAGCGGATGACTGCTGTCCATCCATATAAACAGTAACCACGTCCTGTCTGCAAGGAGGGTCGCTGATGTCAACATAGCCCTAGCCGCCATATTGACAACTTATGGTCCATGTGACCGACGCGTTTTGTGAACGCTAGTGATTTACCTGAGGACCTCAGGCTGAGGTTAGTGATTACCCACAGATTAATTCCTGCGCACCCTTGAGAAATGATAAGCCATAGACAGGAGAAGGAGATACGCATAACAGATAGGCAGGAATATAAGCACCAGCGACAGATTTTACATTACAGTAACTCAACCATTGGCCCCGCCTCCTAGTCCAAACCTGTCCATTGATTGGTGGGGCGATCTCCCCCACAGTCCTCTTGTTTACGAACAATAAAACTTGCGATTCCATGTTGAAACTTGAACTTTTAGCAATGCTACAATTTGAGAATCCATTTGAAAATGTGTTTGAGATTCAGTTTAGGCATTTTCATCCGAGATTGGATATCCGGCCTTAATTCTCGTTCTAATTAATCATATTTTTCATTCGCCCAATGTTGACTTCACCGCGGAGTGTTCAGGTGTTTATGGATGCACTGATTGCACTCAAACAATCATCTGCTAGGAATGGTACACCTGATTTGCATACGTTACAGTACAATTCCCCAGACATTATCATAACTTTCTCATTGTTCCTTTTCAACCTACTGAAGAGGCTACATTCTGAGTTTTCCTGCCAACGATGGGAAAAGTTCCTGAAAGCCAGCTTGACCGTCAGGTTACCCACCACCATTCTGACCGCACGGAGGCGCCGTCTAGCTCCTCCAACAGGAGGAAGAGGAGGTGGAGGAGGAAGAAGACGTTCAGTAACGCCATCACCGTCTCCAACTCCACAGACTCCTGTAGCTCCCAGGGTCAGAGGCGGCGTCGTCGTCGTAGAGGGAGAGGCAGCCGGGCAATATACAACCGCCAGAGAACTCAGTTGCACGACTTGACCGAGCTTATGCTCAGTCAGAGAGCGAAGTGAGCCACCAGCCTGGTCCACCCACAAAACGGTCCTTTTGAGGGCCACCAATTGTTAATAAAAGAGTATCCTTGTACCTACACTAGCTTAGCTCCAATGCCGCAACGGGATTAGAGCTATGGACCAGAGCTAACAGTAGCTGTGTGTACACACACACACCATGCCAGGGCAGAACCTCTGCCACTATGAGGCAATTTTTCGCATAAAACATTTTAGATTAACCCTACATTTTGTCCAAGCATAACACAACTCTGTACACACAGCATCGCTATGGTCATTAAGTCCAATTCTATTATTAGCCATTTTAACCCATAACCCCTAGCAAAACACATTGATGCAGTTGTAAACATTTTTCCTCAGCCACTTTTTATTTGCTAAAGTCTGCCATCTTGTGGACACTCCAAAGACAGTTTGATGAAACAATATCCTTCCAATAACATACCATGAAACCATTTAAGTACAATTTACATTGCTGGCATAAACAATATAACAAAGGAATACAAAGATTTCCTAGTTTATGGACTAGTGTCTATTAACTGTTAATATACATCGCCTTTGTTAGTAACATTGCCCATGTATCATGACCCTTTACAATTAGGTTCATTTTTGAACAGAAGTCGTTGTAAAGTTTACAACGACTTCTGTTCAAAAATGAACCTAATTAATTAAGGAGAAAACAAAACAGTGTGGTTGTTTTAACCAGTCAAATTATTGCTAGTTATGTTGCATTCTTTCTTACCCATTCTGACCTGAGATCAGATTCATACGAGGTTTCCACTGGAAACACACTGGTCTGATTAACCCATTCTGACATGAGATCAGATTAAAAAAATGTCAGTCGTTCTTCGATTTTTCAAAAATAGCAGACCTACAAGCTCGTAGCACGCCACTTGGTGGCGCGCTATGAGCTTGTAGATCTGCTATTTTTCAATAGCTAAAGCATAACATGATGCCAACACCAAAATGGGTTCCCGTTCAGAATGGGTTAAACAAAAATAACACAGCCAGAGGACAAAAAACAAAACAAAATATATATATGGCCTTGAAAATAACTTTCAGAAAAAAACAATGTTTCCCCGAAACCTTAGTTCTTCCTTTAAAAAAACATTTAAACAAAACAATCTAAAAGTTTTCTTCTTTGTAAAAGGTTGTAATCAGTAAAATTAACAAGGTTTTAAAATTCACATCGACATAGTTAGGGAGTAGAAAATATCTACTTAGTAGTGTTTTAGAAAAAGGACAGTAATCTTACTTAAAAAATAAATCTACTGCACACCACCGGAATGTGTCTGACTCACATCCATAGAAATAACCATTTGTTGCTTGGGGACTGGGGCAATTCAGCTCACTGGGTTAAAGGCTCATACATAGTCTGGTTTTACGGTGGTGGGGTGACCACCGAACTACAACATGACGTCACGAGCCGCGGTGAAGAGCAAACCACCGCCACCGCTCCAGCCCTTCTCTCTGTTTTTACTCACCACCGCTCAACGTTATTTCAGCTCCGGTGGTCAGCTCACCACCGGAGCGGTGGTCACCTTACCACCGAAAATCCAGACTATGAATAGGCCTTAACTCCAGTTGAATTGTGCCAACAACCCTAACCCTCAGAACAAGAGGTTCGCTTTGCGGTGGCAGCCCAAGAGCTATGGAACAACCTCCCCCCATATTAGAGCTGCTCAATCCATTGAGATTTTTATGTCCCTACTTAAAATACAACTTATTTTCTCCCTGGATTTAATGTCATCCGATTTTAATTTATGTATTCCTGTTGTCCA
This sequence comes from Protomyctophum parallelum, assembly GCF_964188405.1. NCBI lineage: Eukaryota > Metazoa > Chordata > Actinopteri > Myctophiformes > Myctophidae > Protomyctophum > Protomyctophum parallelum. The sequence goes on along the minus strand of NC_139719.1, from coordinate 22,478,270 downwards.
TGTACAGTATCACGTTTGTTCATATCTGCCATATTTCCTTGTGCCCTTGATGTGATTTGCTTGAATTTTTATATTTTCTTGTGAAGCACTTTTGGTTGTTAAATGTGCTATATAAATAAAGGTTGATTTGATTTTAGTCAAGTCTGCCTCCCAAAATAGCCAAAATCACATATCAATATAAAAATTTGAATCCACAAAGAGAACACAAACTAACCAGTGTGTGTGGGCGGTGCGTTTTTTGGTACCAACTTCACTGATGGTGTGGTAATTGGAATCAGTATCTCTGGGCTGGGCTGGAAAAAGCAGGCAGCAAACATCTGGAATCCAACATGGCCTGCAGGCAAAGGGCAGGAGGTCAAGTGTTGCTATTCAAAATGTAATGACAACATATTGGGATGTTTTCCAAAAGTAAACAATCTTTGGCCAGTGCTGCTTTCTCTGCTTTCTCCATGCCTGGCATCTAATCCTGCCAGAACCTTCTCCTGACCTGCACCTCCCCAGTATGCCATCTCCCTGTCAGATTCTCCACTAATCTATCTCACTCAAATATTTCAGTACTGCAATAAGATAAATTTCTTTTTTTTGGAAAAGCCATTTGGGAAGAACAGATTCTCACATATGACCTTGATTTCCTCTACCGTTTTCTCCTTTTCGATGGTTATGCATCTTGTTCCTCCTCTGGGTGCTCATACTGTGAATGTGAAACCAGGTCTTCTGGAATCTCGATGGCCCGGATACCAATGTGCTCCATCAGGTTGGAAACAAGCTGTGAAATACAGTCAGAAGAAGTTTTGTTAGATTTCCAATGCCACTTTTTAGGTCACTTTATTGTGATCACTTTTGGCTGTAAGCACAATAAACTTTTTACTATTTTATTTTCTCAAGTGCTGCTAGACTGGAGTGCAATACTATTACATGTGTAATATATTAGAATTCTTGTTTGTAGTTTGAAATTTAAATTTAAAAAGAAAACATACAAAACGTGGGATCCGTCTTCACTTCTTTCACTCTCCCTTCCTGGCTTTTGTGTAGTGAAGCTTGTGGATTGGCTGTCCATCCCGACCTGTCTTTTGTAGTTGCCCAAAACTTTCATTGTCATGAATTGCAGCCAGGTAGTCTAACAGTAGATTAAACATACAAACTAAACATAAGACAGAATATAAATATGTTGTTTTCTGAATTTTGCTTTACTCTAAATTAATTACCTGCAAAGCATTCCAAAGCAAATGGTTTGGTCACAATGCAGTCGATAGTGACATTGTTGGCTTTCAAGAACTCAAGACTTTTCTCCAGACCTTCTCCATGTGGTAACTGCCACCAACTTGGTTACTCTGTCAAAAATAAAATACTGTTAGTTTAGAAAAGGAATCTATATTATATACACAAACAAAAATATCCACAGTAACACTCACCAGAATCTATTGTAGATCAATTACATTTTCCCCCCAAGTCCATCATTGTGTAACTTCCATATTTTTCAGAGTGGCCTTTGAAAGTAAATTGTAATATTAGTACACATTTTAATGATCCATCTCTATCCGCTTGAGAGAAAACATATACATTAGTGAATATTCTAACCTGACAAAAAAATATTACAGGGGCTGTCAGCTCTCATGTCTTTGCCGACAGCAGTCTCTGGCTGTGGCTGCGCCAGCATCTCCATCTGTGAGCTGTTCTATGTATGGATTATGGCTGGTTCAATGAAAGCTTTTGCATGTCGTAGGAAGGCGTTGTAAGAATGTAGTTCATTGCATTGAAGACCTGTGAACTGAAAACGCACATTTGAACACATTTCATAAGTGCAATTTCAAGAGAAGGCAAAAGCAAAAAGAATGGCAAAGTATATTCAACGACTGATGAATTATATTTATAGGAATAATACCTTCAAGATTTGAGAACGATGCTCCAGAGATGTAAAGCAGAAACATGGACCATGTATTTTCCCCCTCATGGGCTGGAATGGATTGCTCTGTCAAAACAAAGAAATAAAACGACCGAGAGTGAGGCTAAAAACATTAGTTATCTAAGGAGGATGGAGGACTGAAACTCCCAAATCTGAGACACTATTTTTGGGCGGCACAGCTGAAACCATTAACAATTTGTCTCCAGGAAACTGAGGATACTAGATGGTTAAATATTGAAAAAAGCCTCTGTTCGCAACCACTTCACGTTGTGCCCTTCCTAGATACCTCACTGAAAGAGATTCAAATGAGCGAGTGGACTAGAGTTACTTTAAAAATATGGAGAAAAATAAAAAGTTCATTTGGACTACCTAAACAGATCTCCTCGCTAACACATATTGGGTACATAAGGGAGTTCATACCAGCCCAATTGGATGTAGGATTCAGGAATTGGACAGAATTCAGCCTAACCAGCATACACCAATTAGTTAATAAGGATGGTCTTAAATCATTCAGATACAGACTGAATTCGGGCTCCCAAGGACAAATATTTTCAGATATTTGCAACTGAGAGACTTTAACAAAACATAAGGACTGGGAGAGGGCCATGAAACCCACTCCTATTGGAGGAGCTGTTGCTCAAATTTGAATTTGGTGCTGGCAAGGTAATCAAGGAATTCTACCAAGTCTTCTTGGACCTTTGCCCAAATAATACCCTGTATATAAAAGAGAAATGGGAGGCTGAATTAGTTATAGAAGTAACAACGGATACATGGGAAGAGGTATGTAGTGAAGCGCACCTGGTAACCAACTCGAATACTTGGAGAGAATTTAAATGGAAAGTAATATCTAGATTTTTCAGGACATCTCAAATAGTGGCCAAAATTGGTCCAAATCACTCGAATAGATGCTGGAGGGGCTGCGGCGCACATATTGGGAATCATACTCATATATTTTGGACATGCCCCAAATTGAGACTATTCTGGAGAGAGGTTTCTGAAGCACTAACAGAAGTTTTCGGTCAAAACATCCCAGAGGATCCCATAGTAATGTTGTTAGGAATGTTGCCGGAAGGTCTGGAGGGCAGAGCCAAAATATATTTATTGCATGTGCTGCTTACAGCGGCCATCAAATGCATTACAATTAAATGGCTAAAACCAGCCCCACCTACATATAGTATGTGGGTGGAAAAAATATGGGACATTTACCAGATGGAACAAATTACATATGCCCTGAGGCTTCAACCAAACATATTTAGTAAAAGGTGGAGTCCTGTGCTGCCTCTACTAATGAGGTAGCAAGTTTCGGAATCCCGAGTAACAATTCACCAAATACACTTCTCCCCAGACCTTCCGGTGTACTCATACACTTTCCTCCATCTCCAGTCATTTCTGTCCTCAATTTTTTTCATTTCCCAGTGTTGTTTTCCTCGCCATATACTTTTAATTTATTTTGTTTCCTTGTTGTTTTGTTTTTTTGGTGTGAATACTTGTAAATTCATGTGAAGTTGTTTGTGTATATGAATGTATAATGTAATGTGAAAGTATGAAACAGCTGAGGTTGTGAAAAAAAAAAAAAAAAACAGTTGTAAGAAAAACGTATACCTGTAATTCTGTGAAGTTGCCTAAACTGAAATAAAAACAAAGTTAAAAAAAAAAAAAAGAGAAAGAGCACATGGATAGAGCCAACTACAAAGCATTACAAAGCATTATTTCTCATTCACATTGTAGTCTCATTGACCACTTGTCCACCTAGCCATACTACTTTGTGCTATGCAACACCTCATTCTTGAATAATGAAGCTCACAAAATACACTACTTTCTGCTGCCATTTTTTAATTGGAATGACAGAATTACCATGTGGGGGTCACATCCAGACCCCCAGGAACGCGCCCAGGGGGCCTGGCCGGTTCCGGCGAGCCGCCCCGCGCCCGAAACGGTTGAGAAATGACAGAGTTACCATGTGGGGGTCCCACTACTGTACTGTACTGTACTGTACTGTACTGTACTGCCACACCCGAAATCATCATTAGTGTGTGTGTGTGTGTGTGTGTGTGTCTGCCACTTGGTGATGAAAACCAACCAAACTCTATTTTTGTGCTCTGACACAGCAAGCCAGGGACCCAGCCAGAGACACACAAAGCTCGCTATAGGAGTTGTTGCACCACTCAAAAAAGTTAAATGTTGGGACGACAGGCAAAATAAACCGTTATATCAACTGCTTACATCCATTTTCTGGCCTAAGCATCGATTTCCACCATGGACAGCGATGCTCTCTCTTTCTCTCTCAGACTCATGTCTGTGTCCGTCCCAGTAATTCTGTCCACTTGTCCAGACTGTCCTGTAACACGTCTTGACTTAATGGTTGGCTACATTCATTGATCACTTTAAACAGTGTGCTTCAGTGTGTTTTAAATTCTAATGTGAGATGTTTAGATCTGCATTAATTATTTTAGGTTCTGTCTGCCTCCTACATCTGTCTTCTCAGTGGTCCATCCTTGCATTCCCATTAATGAACTTCTAAGACTTTGAACTGCTTTAAAAAATAACCACATGACCAAATCCTGGGTCACATTAGTGTTGCCTCTATTTGAAAACTTGTTTACTTAAAAAAAGAGGAAAAAAAAAAATCACACCCGTGTGAAGTGAGGGGCGCTAATATATTAAAGAGACAATATGACGTAAATGTCACATTTATGACGTAAAGTTTCCCTTCATTGTCAATGGCGTTTACAAAACGAACATTGAACTAAAGAAACATTAAACCTGTCCTGCGCCCCTCAAAAAGTGTACCCTGTGCCTTCAAACAGTGGACCATTTTTCTAAATGCTAAAATGCAGTATTTTAGCTGAATTTTAGGTCATGTGCTGTGATTGAAATTTGTATTCAGTTAGAATGGGTACAGTACTACAGTTCAAACGAAGGTACAGGTCAATACAAAACTGCTACGAGGATGAAACCAGAAAAAGCACTAAGACTAAGGTCCTCCATTTTCAATTGAATTCATTAGAACATTTAAAGACGTACAAACATCATATACAAATACATACAAATCATCATATACACAGTTAAAGAAAGTAAAAATCACCCCTGTATGAAGTGAGGGGCGCTCTTATCATCTTACAACATCGAGGAGGGAATTCGGTATAGGTGATGTAATGATGTAAAACAAACTGTCAAAACAAACATTAAATTGTCTTCATTGTTCAATTCATTTTTAAAACAAACATTGAACTAAAAACAAACATGTATATAGGAGGGCCTAGCACCCCTCAAAAAAGGGAAAAACATGTACAGACAGTGCAGTATGGGAAAAGGGGTGGGACATTGACTTTTTGGAGAGTCGTCCATAGGTGCTCTTTGAGAGTGGTTTTGAAGGAGTATATAGGGATTCACATTTCTTAATGGCTCTTGGTAGGGCATTATACATTTTAGTGGCATAGGAGCTAAATCTAGTACTATGTGAATACAGTTTTCAATAAAGCAAGCATTAAGCTACTACTCATAATACATCTTGTCCAAGTCCATTTTGGGGTTTGGAACTTTTAGTCCTGTGACGAACAGCTAAAAAGTGCTTTAGTTTTCGAGATACCCCTACCGGAGGTAGAACCAACATAGTTTTTCCTCATCTCTAAGGCCTCCCACACATGAAATGGATTGTAGTGAAAAAATATTTTACTGCAAAAGTGGTGAAATTGATATATAAAGTTATACACCCCAAACAAAAAATAAAGCCTGTCTGGGGGTTGAGGCACTTAAAGTCATGTAGATGGAAGCTCTGAGAGGTTCAAAACTTGGCATACTTGAAGCCAGGACATATTGACATATGTCAATATGAGATAGTCATTTGAACACATACCTACAGTAGGCGGAATTGTAAATCTATGTAGAATGTCTTTACTTTGTAGTGACTCTGAAATGGAAAAAGGTGTGGTTCTACTGAATCCAGCAATACCAATTGTATAACTGTAGCTTGCATACTCGTACATACGAGTTATGCCACTAACGTATATGGTGTGCCAAAAGGGGAGAAATAACAGTCCCAACTCCTAATGAAATCTACAGTATCACACAGATTCGTTTTGGCTTCACTTATCAAGGGTGGAAAAATTATAACAAATTCACTTGAGTATAAGTCCCTACATTACAATGTATGAAATGTCTCAAACTTGAGAAATGAGAATGTGTGGTAAAAATGTATGCCGCTTCAACAATAGTACAGAGTAGTTCCACTGTAGGAACCTATATTTCTAACTATTATTATGTTATAGCACATGACCTGGATGTTCCCTCATCAAGCTCAAATCTCAATATTATCCTCATAACAGCAAGTTATTCATTTCTGTAGTTATTTGGTTACAGCCATTTGGTTAAAGTAAAGTTATACTACAGTATTTGGCTCCACCTTCATCTTATTGCCTACAGTATTCAGGTAAAATCATTTCACATATTTTAGAATGTGAAAAGATGAGATGAACCTTGTCAAATCAAGTAGCTATTTAGCTGACTGGAGTGGAGAGTGACCTAGCATTTAGTTCTCTTTAGTGTAACAGAGCCTACTGCCTGTCCAGTAGTCTACACTGACAATAGCAGAACCCTGCCCTGAAACTATTTCACCAGAATGGAAAATAGACTTAATTAGTACCACTTTTAATATGGTTACTGCACATATACTATAGCCTAACAACAACATACGGTAGATACTGTACAAATTCTGAAGTGTATCTTTAAAATTTTACCAAAATGGAATATTGGATCCAAATCTTTGTATCATCTTTGCTAAACAGTGAGAAAAAGGCACGAAACAAGACCCATAATGTATAAAGCCCACGGCAGAAAACCTTCAACACATACTAACTGTTGTTCAACAGAGAGATGATGGCCCAGGCCGTAGCGTAACGGTCTGGGCACCGGACTGGTAATCCAGTCGCAGTGTGCCGCGGGTTCGACTCCCGGACCCGACACGGCCTTTACTGCATGTCATCCCCCCATCTCTCTCCCGTTTCCTGTCAGCCTACTGTCTGTCCCTTCAAAAATCAATAAAAGGCGTAAGCCGCAAAAAAATATCTTAAAAAAAAAAAAAAAAAAAAAAAACAGAGAGATGATGTTCATAAAACCCTGGCAAACCCAAATTCAATATACTCTCCTCATCATATATCATGTTGAGAAAACTACTCCAGTAAGACAAGAGTGAGAGCATGCAGTCTCGTCAAGAAGACTGAATAGGGTACAACATTGTTGAATAGGATACAACACTGTTTAACATACAAATATATTGTTTAATTTGTGAGAAGGCCAGCACAATTGATTGATTGATGGATTTACATAAATGTAAAAACAGCAACAGAGTAGTCATACAATCAGTCCAAAAGGGATAGCACAAAAAAGTCCTTGCGTTCTTGTTGCAATCAGTTCATAGACAAAACCAGGACTACTGGTCAGAGTACCAGAGACAGGGCCTTCACATGCAGCATCAGAAAGATTGATGAAGTGGTACATTGGCTGCTCTCGTACCCAGATCTCTTTGCATACGATGACACATATCATAAATGCTACCTAAAACACAAAATCTCTTTAGTGTTTTATTAATCTCACTGAAGTAGTTAACATTTTTCTTTAAATAAATGAAAGTGATGACAAGTCATCACTTTCAATAAATAAGAGTTACTTATGACATACTGAAGACACTGGTCCATCGATATATCTGCAGGTCTATGTAGTAGTTCTGGATTTTCTTGGAGATTTGCATCTTCTCTCATTGAATACTCTCACTTTTAGAGCATGCAACATCAGACTTTCCATGTTCTACAAATTGTAATGCTGTATGTTTCCAGGGTTTGTATTTAGACAATATCATCTTCTTCCTCAGAGTCAGTGTCTTCAGTATGTCATCATTATTATTATTATAACAGTCAAGGAGTTTATATAAATGGAAATTGGTGCATTTACAGTATATAGAGCTTTTATCCAAAGCACTTTACATAGATTGTGCATTACATTCACACATTCAGTCACACACCGATGGCAGAGGAAACCATACAAGGAAACCGCACATCGGGATCAATTAGGGGTTCAGACAGAGTCTAACTCTGGGGGAGCCCTGGATCGAACTGAGAATATGGTATATGATATAGTACTACCGGTATATTGTTAGTTCACACTGAAATTTAGATGATGTACAACTTCATCAACCTTTCTGATGCTGCATGAAGGACCTTAAGTCTCTGGTACACATACCAGTACCAGCCATAATGGCTGTCAGATGTTCTGGTCTTGTACTGGCCTTCACACAAATGAAACAATCTCTTTGTATGTTAAACAATGTTGTATCAACCCTATTCAGTCTTCTTGATGAGACTGGTGCAGGCATGCTCTCACTCAACATTTGCAACTTGCTCATTACTGCAGCATATTGTCTGTATATAGAGCCACGGTTTTATGAACATCATCATCTCTCCGTTGAGCAAGATTTAGTAAGAGTTGAAGGTCTTCTGCCTTGGGCTTTTCAAAATTATGGATAGGGATGTCCCAATCACACTTTTTTGCTCATTTTAATTTTGAGTATCTGCCGATACCGATTTTTCCCCATCCGCAAATTATATTATTATGCAACTCCTATGCAACATCACAATAGTATAATATCGCAAATCACGGACAATATCCAGTCTAATATCATGATATGGATATATTGATACTAGGGATGTCCCAATCACATTTTTGCGATTATTTTTGCATTATGACTCTCATATTGACATTCAGATATTGACATTCAGTCTTTTCTAGAATGTAGAGGTATGTCTTGGCTTCAAGTATGCCAAGTTTTTAACCTGTCAGAGCTTCCATTGTGAATCTACATGACTTTAAGTGCCTCAACCCCCAGACGGACAGGCTTTATTTTTAGTTTGGGGTGTATAACTTTATATATCAATTTCACCACTTTTGCAGTAAAATATTTTATCACTACAATCCATTTCATGTGTGGGAGGCCTTAGAGATGAGGAAAAACTATGTTGTCTGGTTCTACCTCCGGTAGGGGTATCTCCAAGTTTTGGGGCCAATGTCACTAGCCTATTTATGACTGGAACATATTGCCCAACTGCAACACACTGAAAAGCTGTAAACATCTTCTTCTGTGGGCATGGCAATATTATGGTGAAATAACCCAGGGATGCAAAAATGTCCACTAATGTTTACAAACAAGAAACATTTTCTATATTAAAGTTCTGTTTAAAACTGAATCCATTAGAATGTTAGCATTAGCAACTGAATCAATGGTGGAATCTGGGAATCCAATCCATTTGGAAAGATGTCTTCAACCAACTCTAAGTTAAGCATTGTTAACAAAACGAGAAACGCGTTTCAGTGAAGACGTTGCTTATGTTTACCAGTCGACAGCCAGTCGGCGTCGTATCCTGGTTGGCTGACTGCATTAAAAAAATTACGAATTCGCGCGTTACCTGTCGGGAGAGGGCCGGCCAATCGTCTTTTGGGAGCGGCACACCAGATTTGCATATTTATGCTATAAAACGCTTACCTTTTTCGCTGTATTTTCATATCGTTCCTGATCATCGCTGGATTGATAAGAGATGGCTGGCATATTGGTCGATTTAGTTCGCGGTCACCGGGAGCTTGATGAGACCTACCCCGAATGGTTGCGTGACCACCTCTGGCTGCAAAGTCGGAGGAGGAAACGCCACCAGGAGAGGAGGTTGAGGAAGCGGAGCAGGAGAGAGAGGAGACTCTCTCAGGAGAGAGATCAACTCCGGGAGGCTAGCAGGGAGGCCGAGCAAACTTTGCTCGAAATCCAGCGATACCTCGCCATGATACTGGAGTCACTGCAGTGACCTTGGAGTTCATCTCCCACCACAACGGTCCTTCTAAGGGCCACCATCTGTTCAATAAAAAGAGTATTCTATGATTCCTATCCTACACTACACTAACTAGTAACTACTGCTGCAGTGCTGTGTGGTTAGCGGCCGTTGAGCACACTCCAGCCGCTCAGTTCAGGGCAGACAGTGACAGTCAGCCGAGCAGGTGGATGGTAGACCGTACCGTAGAGGCGTAGACGGCGTCGAGTCTGGACTGGACGCCGTCGCCGTTGACAGGCTGGCTCATCAAGGAGAGCGCACACGTTTTTAAAAAACGGTCCTCTCACCGATTACATATCCAAGGCTCATCGAGTGGACTTTATCGTCTGATAACAGAAAGGTTTCCAGACATAACAGAAACAGCATAAACATCGAACATTCGATAAAACAGTATCCTACACCACACTACACTAATTAACTACTGTAGTTAGCGGTATGAAACTTCGGGGACAGGAGGGAGAGCACACACGTTTAAAAATAAAAGGGTCCTCCTCACCGATTCCATATCCAAGGCCCATCGGGGTACATGCTTTATAGACTAGTCATTGGTCAGACAGTTATTGGCTCACCGAGTGGACTTTATCCGGGGTAACAGAAAAAGTTCCAGGCAGCGGTCGGTCTCTCCACAGCAGCCCCACTCAAAGGCCTCGCTGTGGTCGCCGGTCGGCTCGGCTCCCCCAGGGAAAGCTCCATCCTTTTGTCTCGTCCTGCAGCTGTGTTGTGGAAGAGACCATGCCAGCATTGAGCAATTACTACAACTAATTATAATAGCTATGCGACCACCAGGCCCGAGTTCCTCAATCGCCAAAGCTAATGCTAGTAGTTATCCGAGAACATCCAGCACTGATGCTAGCCTAGCCCCAATATGTATTGGACTGAGGGGCTAATGCTAGCCCAGCTCAAGCCCACCACACACCGGCTGCGTCCAGCCGCCTCCATTATTTTCAATGAACCTAACGCACACCGGCTCCGTCCGCCGCGGCGCCTGGCGCGCCGATAGAACACAGTTCTATTTTCCAGGCGGCGCCGCGCGGCAACGCGCCGCCCCGCAGACGGTGTGTGTCGGGCTTGAGTGTGGTAGTAGCTCTGGTCCACAGCGCTAGCTAGCCCTCCAAGCAGCGCTAGCGTGATAGCAAAGTTTAATTCAAAGCTATCCTGCTTTAACAGCAATGGAAAAAGTAAGCTTGTAATCCTTAAGAGTCACCTATGTCCCTCGGTGGAAATATACCAGCTTTCTTTCTTGTTTGTTCCACCACCTCTCGTCGACCTGCACGATGCATCCATACTAGTATGAATATAATGCACGTGACATGGCATAGGGGAAAGGGAAATTACGTCATAAACAGGTGGGAACGCCTCAACAGACCACACAGCGTTGTTTGATAGCCCCACCTGGTGTACAAAGCACACAACCACATCTAGAATTCCTCTTACTACACAGACAGATAAGTGTCTTATTTATGAGATGTTCGATGTTTAACGTGACACTGTGCATGTTGTTTGTGGTTGTTTTGTGGTTTTTAAATGAAGTTGTTTTTTAATGTTGAAGTTTTTTTTTTTAAATGTTTTACTGTAAAGCACTTTGGTACAACGTTGTTGTTTTAAAATGTGCTATATAAATAAAGATGGTATGGTATGGTATGGACGTATGGTTATTTGGAAGTAACATTGCCCTGGCCCTTTACAGCATGTGAACGACTTCTCTTCAAAGATTAACTTCATAAATGGGGGGGGGGGGGGATTTTAATGAATGTCCTGATGAGATAGAGGATAGATAATAGATATCCCCCCAGGCTAAATCGTTCCTCAGTAAGTAACCTTATTTCTTCTATCTGCTCAGACCTCTCATTGACTGATGCTTGGCGTTTCTTAAACCCTGGCATAAAATAAAATCCATATTGGACCTAAAACATGAACCTTGGTTGAAAAAAACTAAAGTTGTCCTTTAAAGCTACCAAAAGATAAAATGCCACAAAATAAACACTATAAAATATATATCATAACATGTATATGGCTTGTAGACGTTTGCAAAGCACACCATGCTGGCTAAAGTGTGGAAAAGTTTCAGAGGAATCAGATTCTCAACTGTCACATGCCAAAACAAAAACTAGCGTTTGACAGGGGTTTGACAGGGGTTGAAAGATTGAGGTTGTTGTCTGACTTATCTCTCAAGGAGAACTTCTCAGTACACCAGGTACTTGAGTTCAGAATAGATGAGGTGGACATGGCTGTGAAAGCATGGTACAGGTACAGGATGGCTCCACTCTGGTAAGAAGGTCAAGGTTTTGTGTTTCAGGACTCAGACTTGAAGTTGAAGTAAATAGCAGTACAAGGCCACAGCAAAGAAGTGTCCAATAAGAGTCACTGGTTTGGGTGACAACCTGGTAAAGATAAAAAAAATCAGTCATTCTTTAGAATTTTGATGCAAACTACATAACTGTTGATGAAACTTAAACTTTCAATCAGAACATTATACAATTGTGGTGGGAGAACCGAAGCAGGTATTGAGGTCATTTATCTGTGTAAATGAGGTATTTATCACAGTAATACGGTATATCTGCGCATGCATCTGGTGTACTACAGATGCATATTAGGTGTGCAGAAGATTCCATGCATGGACACGCATTGATGCGTCTGGTATTAGGGTTAGCATTGGATTAGTTTGCATTCACATGTATCTCTTTTACCTAGCAGCTTAAAGTACACTTTCTCAGACATGTATTCAGTGAGGTTTTGTCACCGTGGCATCTCCCCCCTGATGTCAAATACTCTGGTGTCAGAGGAAGATATCTGGTAGATAAGAACAGGGCTGCGGTTTGCCAGGACCAACTATTTCAGATAGTTGTGCGTGCGCGAGCGTGTGTGTGCACAGTGTACAGTTTATATACAAGCAGTGTTCATCAACAAATTAGAATACTTACGAGTGAGAAGAGGTCTGAGTCTTTCCAGACACACGGCTCTTTGTGAATTAGGAGAAACAGCCATCAGCGACCACAGTGAGCGCATCATGGATTTTCTAGAGAAGACAGAAGGTCTGAATCAGAACAATCTTCATGTTTTTCTGCAAGCTCCATCGTTAAGGTCAAGAAGAAGAAGTGGGGGACTGCATTTGTGCTCTCCTTTATTATGTACAGCAGGGGTGCCCAAAAGGTAGATTGTGAATTCCTTCCTTAAAAAAACAAAAAAAAATATATGATTTCTTCTTTGTAAAGGCTGTAATCTGTCAAAATCACATTGACCCAGAGTTAGGTAGTAGAAAATAGCGACTAGTAGTGTTTTAGAAAAAGGACAGTAATCTTACTTAATAAATCTAACACAACTGGAATGTGTCACATCCATAGAAGTAATCATTGCGTGGGGACTGGGGGAAATTCATCTGACTGGGTTAACTCCATGCTCCTCTTTTGTTATATCCCTTTAAGTCAGGGGTCCCCAAACTTTTTCCTGTGAGGGCCACATAACTTTTCCCTTCTCTGATGGGGGCCGGGGTCAGTTTGTAACAGAAAACGTGTGACGATCGCAGGGGTGCCTAAACGTAAACATATATATTTTTTTCAGATATGAAATGTCCAGTACCTCCCCAAGTGCCTCCCCAGTGTCCCCCTGAGTGCCTCCCCAGTGTCTCCCCAGTGCCTCCCAGTGTCCCCCTGAGTGCCTCCCCAGTGTCCCCCTGAGTGTCTCCCCAGTGCCTCCCAGTGTCCCCCTGAGTGCCTCCCCAGTGTCTCCCCAGTGCCTCCCAGTGTCCCCCTGAGTGCCTCCCCAGTGCCTCCCTGAGTGCCTCCCCAGTGCCTCCCCAGTGTCCCCCCAGTGCCTCCCCAGTGTCTCCAATAGCAATACAAGAGCAATAATACAAATTAATCTTAATTTATTAATCTAATTATTTGCTCTCATCCAGTGCTAATGAAAAATAAAAATAAAATCCTATATTTTGGCTATATATTTTTTTTTGCTTGAGGCAGGCGGGCCACATAAAATGACATGGCTGGCCGTATACGGCCTGCGGGCCGTAGTTTAGGGACCCCTGCTTTAAGTAGTTCTGTGTTGCAGAAAATGCCTACAGTATCACAACTCCACACTATATATAGTTATATACTGTAACATTATTAGGCCCTTTTGCCAAAGCCATCTTAGCAGTAAAATCATCTCCGTTGCAGAAGAAACACTTGAGCTGTATTTACAAAGGATCAGGAAACCTCTTTTATCTGTTCATCAAACAGAGCCAAGCATCTCTTGGCTCTCCAAAGACTAACTTTGTTGTGTCCATCGTTTAATTGAGCCAAGAGACGTTTGTGCCTAAGATTATGTTGGTGTTAAGATGTTAGGGCATCCTGGGAGCCTGCTATCATGGAAAAAAGATTAAGCAGAAATCCACAAAGAGGAAAGGGAGCACAAACTATGAAACAAAACACGTCCCAAAACATGCCCATCCCTTTCTCTTTTGTTTTCGAGTGGAAAGAACAAGCCAGTGCAGCTTCACCCTGAACATTAAAACAACCCTGACAACAAAACGACAACAGCAATAGCAAAACAGTCCAAGTGGTGAGTGTTAGTTATATAATATACGTATTCATGACCATTTGGAACTGACCTACTGCATGTAGTCTGGGAGCCTACTGGCTGCGATTAGGAAACACGGAAGTGACTGTGCTTGCGTGTACGAGTAATATAAAGAAATGTGTTTGGCAAATGTCGGCCCCATGGTGTCGCTATAACAGGCCGTTGTGAAATAGGTTAATCGTTGGCATCCAGTGAGTGTATGTGCAGTTTGGCATCGGCCCGCGCCAATGGTGCTGGAGATTAGCTGTACACAGACGGATGCACTCTCCTCCCATGCCTTCGGCCTGGTGGAGACAATTAAAACAATTACAATGTTGAGCAAAAGTGCTGGAAATCATTTCCCAGGGAAGGCAGTGATGTGATTTTTAAGCACTTCTGGATCTCATTCTAATCAAAAGGAGCACTGACAGAGAATGCTGCTTTGCCTAGCTTTGTGTTAGGGTCAGGAAGTCACTAGAACGGGTCTAGGTACTTGGATTCTGATCCAACATAGAGCAAATGTAAGGGAAATAAATAAATACCAGTGCTTATCACGCCTCTTAAGCCTGCGTTCCCAGTGTACAATGATGGGTACCGTAACTGTCACCAGTGACCCATCTTAGGGCAGAATGGTACACCGTGTCAAGGTGCTTTAAAATGGATGGAGCAGCAATCCTGTAAAATGTAAATAATATCCCCATAGTCTAAAGGCTCATACATAGTCTGGATTTTCGGTGGTGAGGTAACCACCGAACTACAACATGACGTCACAAGCCGTGGTGAAGAGCAAACCACCGCTCCAGCCCTTCTCTCTGTTTTTACTCACCACCGCTCAATGTTATTTCAGCTCCGGTGGTCAGCTCACCACCGGAGTGGTGGTCACCTCGTCACCGAAAATCCAGACTATGAATAGGCCTTAAGACAGAGCGAAAAGTGGCTTTAACAATTGTCTTTTTACAGGATGCCGGAAAGTAAGTAAGCTTGTGGATGTAAGATTGTGGATGTGAAATTTAAATGTCAATTTGTCATCTAGCCAAATGCCAAGGTACTTATATTCCGAGACCCTTTCAATTGTAGAGCCATTTTGAGAATTTAAAATGCTTAATATTTCTCTTTAAAACCACCTTAGATTTAGTATGATGCACCCGGGCATCTCTTATACATCCGACTGGGCAGTGATCATTAACCCCCAGCTCAAATACACAGCAAGAAGATATTTTGTCTGCTCTATTGGAGAAAATAAGGTCAATTAAGGTGGTTGCACACTGGACGCGTTTTTCGGAAAACCGATGGAAAAACAGTTTAAACAACAGTTTAATAGATTTAGTTTATTATTTAAAAATATACATTTTCTGGTGTCAATTAATTGATAGGAAAATATTTATAATAACTTTTACCTGTACAATCCTTCCCAGTCCCAGACATGTTATCTTTATCTGGAAAACAAAATATTGCATTACTACACAAAATTATGGTTAATACAGAAATCAGTTAATCCACAGGTTGGTATGGGTGCCTGTTAAAGGGTAAGACCACTTTTTTGAGGTTTGGGTTGTGTAGTTATTTTGCCATGATGCAACTCCAAATGTGGACAAGAAATAAAAAATAACTGCTCCAGTGATTAGAAATTGATAATTCAAAATATGCTCCTCATTGACTTACATTGTAGCTAAAACAACTCTCAAAGTCACTCTTTTAGTACGTAAACAAACACAAACAATGTTGATTCAGACAATATAGAGCATCACCAAAACTCATGTGGTTTTATTTTTTCATAAAAATATTATCTTCCTGTTGATTTGTCCATTTTATTGGGAAGAAAACCCGGACTGGATCCGGATCCAGATCTTCAAATAGTAAAATCAACAGGAATCTAACATTTTTATGAAAAAATAAAACCACATGAGTTTTGGTGATGCTCTATATTGTCTGAATCAACTTTGTTTGTATTTGTTTACGTACTAAAAGAGTGACTTTGAGAGCTGTTTTAGCTACAATGTAAGTCAATGAGGAGCATATTTTGAATTATCAATTTCTAATCACTGGAGCAGTATTCTTTTATTTCTTGTCCACATTTGGAGTTGCATCATGGCAAAGTAACTACACAACCCGAACCTCAAAAAAGTGGTCTTACCCTTTAAGTGGGGTGTGGCATTAATACCTCTGTTATGTGTTATGCCCTCCTGGTAATTTTTGTTTTTTATTCCACCCGTAAGGATTAATAGTCCAGTTTTAGTACATTTTGCCACAAGCAAGGCCCCATTTTAAACCCTACTGTCAGACCAGATCAGCTCAATAGCCTTGTAGTTAAGAGGGTCTCTCTGAGATTGGGAGGTCTGGGTTCGTTTCCCAATAGGGTGACCAGATCCAAACTGTTCATTTGAGGGACAGAAGTATCGCTTGTGTGGGACAAGTGGGATGGGGGGACGGGGCCTTGATGTCATATTCGACCATAGGCCTATTGGCCATCATTTATAGGCAAGACTACAGTATGAAAATCACTTCTTAGTCCAGTTACTAGGAACACAAACTAAGAAAGAACAATAAAGAATAATAAGGTTAGTTAGGTTAGTTTTCATTTTAATTCAGATGTACAGATTTTTTCAGATGTTCTGGCAAGTTGTTCCAGAGTGCAGTCCTAAAAATGACTGTAGCATCTGCTATGGGTGTAAGCACACTTGGGATTCCATGTGTGGCCAAAAGCCGCTCGTTGCGGGTTTTTAGACAGCTGATGGATGGAAATTAAGCTCCACCCACATGGCAGAATGCCGCGTCGGCCATTGGCATCTTCGTGACGCTCAGGTGTGCCTGCGCTGACTGTGTTGCAACTGAGTAACGCCAAGACCCTCCCACAGAAACACCCGCCTGCCTCTGATTGGTCAGAGCTCGCTGCCTTGTCAACAACTGATTCAAAGATGACAGCGCCCTGTGATGCCGCTGCCAGCCGGCCTACTTTCTAAAAACAAATTAAACTGATGTTTCAAGTACGAGTATGTATGGATATGGCGTTACACGGATGCATAAATGAAAAATGAATGAAAAAATAGAACTAGGCACCCAAGTTTATATCGTTAAACGCCATATGCAACATAAGGTGCGGTAAAGGTCTCAAACAGGCGGCCAATAAGATGGTTCCTTGAAAGGGACCAATCAGCATTTCAGCAGTTTCTTATTGCCAATCAGAGGCAGGCAGGCGGGTCTTGGCATTCCTCCACCCATGACAACTGTAAGAGACTAGAATCCACAGGAAATCAAAAGTTAACAGCTGAATTGGCAGCTGTTAACTGCCCAAAAATTACTTACAAAAGTCATCAATCTGGCATTTCACCTTCGTCTTCAAGTCATCCAGTTCTTTCTGATAGCCACGATGATCTTAAAACAGGCAGCAGCTGATGGATTAGACTAGAGTGATACAATAAATTATCTCGTTGACGCAAACAATGAGGGCCACCAACAGTCCATAGAAGAGGAGGCCCCCCTTGGCGTACTTTTCGCAGAGTCCCTGTTTCTGGAGAGAAGAGGTGTAACAAAGAAGAATACAATGTTGATGGTCAGAGGGGACAAAGTTTGGTTTCCAATTCAAGTTAAAAAACTATCATATCGGTATCGGCCGATGTTGGCCTTCACCCATTTAGACCTGAGGCCGATTCTAAAAATGCCTTCTAAAACCTAACCTATTGGTTTCTGAAAACCGTCAAATTCGTATTCAAAATCACACCCGTGTGAAGTGAGGGGCGCTCATGCGCTCATGCACTCATAAAAAATGAATATACTTCATGAATACATTTGTCAACTTATGTTATCTTTTAACCATGATACAAAGTATTTAAAAAAACTCATCCTTTCACCATGTAAGATGACATGCATTTTTGTGATTGGTTAGCAGATTTGATCGTCTACATATGACGTAAATTTTCCTTTCATTGTCAATGGCAAATGTGAGACGATGGGACGAAAAGCTGTATATAGAAGGGGCTAGCGCCCCTCAAAGAAACCTCATCTTTTCACCATGAACATGTAAGATGAATTTATGTGATTGGTTAGTCGATTTGCTCGTCTACATATGACATAAATGTTCCTTTCGTTCTCAATGGCATTTAATGTTTGTGTTGCCACAAATTTATGTCATATTTCAGGCACATATGACGTAAATTCTCCTTTCATTGTCAATGGCAAATGTGAGACGTGACGGGACGAAAAGCTGTATATAGGAGGCGCTAGCACCCCTCAAAAATAAAATATAAGTGTTGCTACAGCAACAACAAATGAGACACAGAGGTATCATCCAGATTGAAAGGTATAACAACGTATAGGTTGCAACAGGTCTAAATGGGTTCAAATGCAATATCGGTATCGAACCAATATCTAAATAATATATTGGTTTTATCGGATACTTTATTTATAATAATTATGTTGTTTTTAAAGCCTAAAAAGTATTTTGTGATGATGAAGGCTGCAGTGTTTTCTGGGAAAGCTTTCAAAATGGTCAACAATTTGGACACAGCTGTTGAAATGTTGAGATATTGGCCAAATCCCAACATTTCAATAACGGTGCATCCCCAGTTTTGGAATAAAGAGGCATTGCTTTTTCGGATTCAACATTTATAAGTCATTTTCAGTATGTACAAAATGATTATTATTTTTATACAGAATGAGATCATATTGACATTGGATTATATCAGTCATGTGCTTACTCAACATAATGAAGTATACCGTGTAGCTGAGGAAACTGACTAAGCAGGTCCAAAGGGTGATTGTTTTCACGTTGTCCATGGTTCAGGTGGTTTCACTGATGGAGACATACACAGCCATGTCAGTGTTGCACTTGACTGTTGAACAAAGGACTATACACTGCGATACATTTTTACAAACCAGGGCCATGATTAGGATGGTCAGTGGTGATCCATGGCGACGCCGGTGTGATGGAAGTTCTCGAAGCTCATGATCACTTGTAGTATATGAAAGTAGTATGTGAAAATGTGATGTCAGTTGACACGGTTGACAAGATGAGAGTGCGCCACAAATAGTCCCCGTTTTCTAGCACATTTTGCCCCAAGCAAGCCCCTGTTTTAACCCTGCTGATAGTTGGATTCTTTCCAACGACAACACTGATGCCCAAGGATTGTTACCTCTGCAGAATATATTATCCCATTAACTCATTTACTCATTAATATATTTACATCTATGTCTATCACATTTTCCTCCTGAAATCTCATATCACTTATACCTCTCTGAAAACATCCCAGTTACGATTAACTAAATTATCTTCCCATTCTCATAGTAAGCCTCTTTTGGGACCCTCGGTTACCTTTTCTGTATTTGGGACCTCGGTACCACCTCATCAACACTCAAGCGACGTTATGTTTGTCTGTGAGCAGAGCAGACAGTGGTACCAGTGCGTACCATGGAGAGTGGATTGACATCAAGGGACCCTAGGGTACCGAAGCCGACGTCAACTACATAACAAATAGCATAAGTATTAAGAATTTAGTATAACCTAATAACCAATACAAAATTACACAAATCATGTAAATAGATAATCAAATGCCACAAAATAACCACACTAAACAAGCTCATCTGCTTAAATAACATGCAAAAACAATGGTCAAAATCACTCAAACAAAATGTCTGCACTGTAGCACCTTTCTTAAGATGAAGATCTAATATCCAAACGTTGTTATATTCCCATTACATCTTTTTTTCTTGCATTTGATGATGACAGTGTTTTTTCTTTCATTATGTTTAGGCCCTCTTTTGGTCGCCGTTATAGGTGTGCTTTTTATCCAATGGCAGCACCTGACTACATGCAAAAACTGTCAGCTTCAAAATCACTCAAACAAAACCTAATTGTCTGTGTACCGGTGCGGTATATGCTCAGTATTTCAGATTAAACAACCAAACAATAATACAAAAAAAATGGGCACACTGGAGTGACATGTTACCACCATGCAGCAAAGGATATACAGGTGTAAAAGGGCTCTTATTAAGCTAACCATCTAAAAAAGAGTTATTGAGGATTTGAGGGGGCGCTAGGCGCTAGCCCCTCCTATGTCCAGCTTTGAGGGTCTGTGTAAACACAAACATTGAAGACAAAACTGAGGATGCAAATTGTGATTGGCCGGTGTGATTGGATAGGAGATGTGCCATTGGTTGAGAATGAGATGATGTATGATGAGTCTGACGTATGATGATAAGACTCAGGAGATGATGAAGATAAGCCATAGAGTGAGACAGAGTTACGACAACTCCGTTACCTTCATGGGGCCAGTCCAATGGCGGCTCTTCTACATAGAGTTCTATTGGTGAATAGTGACAAAGGCCTGAACCCAAACGAGTTACATGAACCACGTCACGTGACCGGGCTGTTTTCTGCCCCCTCAATGTCGTAACTCTGTCTTACTCTATGGCTCTGATAAGAGCGCCCCTCACTTCACACGGGTGTGATTTATTTAACTGTGAAATAGGCCCATTGCCAATTGACTACTACTAATTAAGTAATTTGGCTTCCTTTTTCACAAGACAAGACAAAAGTAGTCTGAGGCTGCACAAGTTAATCAAATGTTATACAAAATATAATGACATCCTATATATCTATACATACATCCTATATTCCTATGTTTGTATATCTCTAAATACAGTAGCATAAATGGACTGTGATATCCATAGGGCTGCCTGCAACAGTTAATCGAACTATCGATTTAGTTAAATTCTATTTATATTTTTGCATCGACCATTCATAAGGAAAATCTAATGTTAAAATGTACTGTACTGCTTAGGCCTATATGTAAAAGTGATTATATTCATGATATAGGGCCTATATCATGCATATAATCACTTTTACCGTAGACAAAGTAGATCCAAGGAAGCCAGCAGTCTGCAAATGTCTTGTCAGTCTGAGTCCTCCTGCCTGGACAACACAATATTACATTCTTAATGTTAGAAAAGCCAAACAAACATCAGGTTGCCCTGCCTCTCCTCAATAACAACAACGGCCTTCTGGGCATGGGGTAGCCTAGTACCGAGTACCGACGTACCGTAGCCTCGCGCAGCCTCTCTCTCACTGCTGTAACCCGACACCATGGGTAGCAGCAGCAGCATCCGCACTGCCTGGTGCTAGGCTGAGTATAGGCCCACTATGATGAATTGAACATTGTGGAGTTGTGGACCCTATTGTAAACAAGTGTAATGCTATGGTGTCGTCCACAGTTAACAGTCTTGCTTGAGTTGACTTGCTTGAGTTCTCCAATCTGTTAATAAATACTTCAATCATTATCAATCAAACCATGCACCACCACCCGCGGATCGCGCACCCAGGTGCAGCTGCTGGCCCTGGGTCCTGTTGGAGCAGAGAATCTGTGTTATCTAACTTACCTTACTTTTTGCAGCCTCTGCCTATAAAGTTTTCTTCTCCCGTAATTTGTCGGCACCACCTTTGCGTTTGTTTGTGTCCTCCATTTTTGTAGTAACTTTTTTGTTGTTGTTTTGTTTAGATTTTTTCTTCTCGTCACCCTTCCTTCACCTTCTCTGTCTCTTGCAGTCTCCTCAAAGACGGGGGGAAGGTGGAGCAACATGTGGGTGGTTCTCCTGTAGCCTGGTTAATAAACCAGATCGAATCAGCCGTTGGCAAAAATAAATTGCCTGGCAGAGTAGGCCTAATATCATTTTAACATACTGTATATGTTTAAATACAGTAGCATAAATGGACTGTGATATACAATAAGGCTGTCTGCAAGTTAATCGGTTAAAAAAATCAATATGTATATATATATGTATATTATAATAATCAGTCTCCTGGTCCTGGATAACAAAATATTACATTCTTATTGTTAGAAAAGCCAAACATTATATCAGGCTGTCTGCAAACATCTTTTTAGTGAGGCCAGGGCGCCCTCTGCTGGCCAACACACAAATCAATCAAATGCAGTATAAACTAGAAAATTCGCAATTTAAAAAAATTGCAGAGTGTGGTTGCCGCAGTGGCTTACATATGCCCCTCCCACTAGTATTGCCAGCCAATTACAATTTCAAGTCACGCCTTAGATCATGCGTAAGTAATTCGGAGGGGATTTAACCCCCGAAATTCATGTTTTTGCGACAAACATTTCTCGCATTTGCGGCGCCCCCTATGGATGCTTTTAGAACTTGGTTGATTGAACCACCCCGGACATGTGATTCAAATTTGGGATGGATTGGACATTCCGTTCGTGATTTATGGCATGTTTTGTGATATAGGCCCCTCCTACTAACTTCGGAAGACGATTACGGCCGAACGATACGCACTTTCAAAATTCTGCAGTTCAATTTTAATTGGATGGGTCCAGAGATCACGTGTGCCGAATTCTGTGAGATTTGGACAAAATCTGTAGGAGGAAAAGCAAAAAGTGTGTTTTGGACAAAATTCAAAATGGCGGAAAATCTATCATGGCGGAAAAAAAATTGTTTTACGACCTACGGTTCAAGAGTTATAAGCCAAAAGGTAAAGTGGGCTGTTATAGCGCCACCATGAGGCCGACCGATAAAATTTTAGGGTTAAATAATTTTAGGTATAATGTTGAATTATCCCTAAAAGTTTTGTAACTATAGTGATTACAGTCTCCGAGGAACAAATACTTGAATGTGAATTTTTGCCTTTTCCCATTCATGTCAATGGGGAAATTTAAAAATCACTTTCACCTAGAAACTACATTCACACTTTGTTATTCAGCTTACTGTGGAGACACATGCTGGAACTTTTTAGTATTGAGTTTGTGCTTGAAATGTACTGTAATTCGACAATCAATCAATCAATCACTGACCTTGAGCAGTATAAATGACCTTCATAAGATTAGTAAATGACCTTCACCAGTATATATGACCTTCACCAGTATATATGACCTTGACCAGTATAAATGACCTTGACCAGTATAAATGACCTTGACCAGTATGCGGTCCGTGACCATGGACTATAGCCTTTCTCTTTTCCGCGATTTTCACCTTTTTTTTTTCAAATCCTCCGAAATCGAAAAAAAACGACATACTATTGTATGACCTCCGAGACCATGGATTAATGACCTTGACATGTATAAATGACCTTCACCAGTATAAATGACCTTGATCAGTATAAATGACCTTCACCAGTATAAATGACCTTGATCAGTATAAATGACCTTGACCAGTATAAATGACCTTGATCAGTGTAAATTACCTTGACCAGTATAAATTACCTTGACCAGTATGCAGTCCGACACCATAGACTATAGCCCTTCACTTTTCCGCGATTTTCACCTTTTTTTAAATCCTCAACAATGATGAAGAATCGCGCACTATAGCGCGCCGCTCTAATGACCTCTGAGACCATGGACCAATGAACCATGTAAATACAACACATTGAGCAGGGCACTGCAGGGAGTTGAACCCCGTTCAATGAACCATGTAAATACAACACATTGAGCAGGGCACTGCAGGGAGTTGAACCCCGTTCAATGAACCATGTAAATACAACACATTGAGCAGGGCACTGCAGGGAGTTGAACCCCGTTCAATGAACCATGTAAATACAACACATTGAGCAGGGCACTGCAGGGAGTTGAACCCCGTTCCGGTAAACCAGAAGTACGACACCAGTGCCTTAGGTTTTGTGTTGTCCTTTACAGGTCCTTTCGTTGAAATGTAAATTTTACATTTCAAACAGTAAAGTAATGTATAAAGAAGAGAAACACAAAAGCACAAAAATAACATTTTCGAATTACCTTTGCTTTGATTTTTTAAACTTTCTCTTTTGCCGACCTCCCACATTTCATTCGATGATTAACAAAAAACAGTGTTGGATCTGTAAGGATCCATTTGGTTACACGTGCGTGCGTGTGTACATGCTTCGATAACCAGTGTTGGACCTGTAAGGGTCAATTTGGTTACATGTGTTACACTCTCAGAGTTAAAGACCTGTAAGGGTCTATTTGGTTACATGTGTTACACTCTCAGAATGACAGACCTGTAAGGGTCCATCCAGTGCTTGCCAGCTGCGTTGGCTTGCTGAGCTCGTATTCTGAGCTGGCTGGCTTGCTAGCAAGGCTGGTTCTGTTGCTGCAAGGCAGGGCAGGGCAGACCGGGCCAGGCAGACAGAGAGCCAGGCCTCGAGAGAGGCCTGGCTGAGCTGACTGAGCAAGGCTAGTATGGCTGCAGTGGCTGACTGCAAGGGCTGATATGCTCTGGCTTGGCAGCCTGACTTTCTACACTGGCTGACTGGCGGAGCTGACTGGCTGCGTTCGCTGACTGGGCAGGCTTGCTGGCTAGCTGGCTTGCTGAGCTCCCTGAGGGAAGCTTTGGGATGGATCTCTAGGGGCATCGGCTTGTGTTGAGCCTTCCAACGGCGTCTACCTTGATCTCCGCCCTAAGAAAGAAAGACAGAAAAAGAAAGACACGGTTTTCACAAAGACACAAACCCAACTATGCAGCTTCCACCTGAGGAACCGAGACGCAAAAAAAGAACTGAGCGTCACTTGGGATGGTCACAAACTATCCAACCATACCCACCCCATGTATCTTGGAGTTACACTGGACAGGACCCTCTTCTTCAAAAAACACCTGGAGAACACAAAAGCCACGGTCAACACCCACAATAACATCCTGTGAAAACTAGTGAACTCCAAGAGGGGCGCAGACCCACAAACAATCCGTGCAACTGCCATGGCCCTGTCTTTCTCTACAGCAGAGTATGCCTGCTCAAGCTGGAGCCGATCACGTCACACCAAATTGGTCGACACAGCCCTAAATGACACCTGTCGCATCAACACGGGATGCGTCAAGACAACACCTGTCCCGTGCCTTTATGCACTAGCCGGCACCTCCCCCCGCACATCAGACAACTGTGTATCGCTCAAGATGAATGGAGAACACAGGAGATAGACAGTGAAGTTGGGAATGAACGAAGGAAAGTCTGGAATTAAATGATAGAGAACACCTCACACACACATAGTTTCCTTTCGTGGCTGTTTACATTCGAGGGTTGCCGGTCCTCTCGAACGGAACAGTTTAACGTCATGCCCAGGACGAAAAGATATAGAGAACACCAACATGACAAATAACAGCAGGAAGGCATGGGCCACAATCCACCGTCTTGGCAAAGACCACACCACCCATAATTCACAACGGTCACAGCAAACTCTATTGCATCACAACTGGTGTAGTTATTGGATGGAGCCCGCACACCACCAAAAATAGAAAAACAACATACTATAGTATGCCCTCCGTGACAATGGACTTTAGCCTTTCGCTTTTCTGCGATTTAACCTTTTTTCAAATCCTCAACAATGATGAAGAATCGTGCACTATAGCGTGCCACTTAATGACCTTGACCAATATCAATGACCTTGAGCAGTATAAATTACCTTCAATAAGACTAGTAAATGACCTTGACCAGTATAAATGACCTTGACAAGTACAAATGACCTTGACCAGTATAAATTACCTTCACCAGTAGAAATGACCGTGACCAGTATATGACTGTGACCAGTATACATGACCTTCATGAGACTAGTAAATGACCTTGACCAGTATAAATGACCTTTATAAGACTAGTAAATGATCTTCACCAGTATAAATGACCTTGACCAGTATGCGGTCCGTGACCATGGACTATAGCCTTTTGCTTTTCCTTGATTTTCACCTTTAAAAAATCCTCAACAATGATGAAGAATCGCGCACTATAGCGCGCCGCTCAATGACCTGAGACCATGGACCAATGAATGAAATACAACACATTGAGCAGGGCACTGCAGGGAGTTGAACCCCGTTCCGGTAAACCAGAAGTCCGACACCAGTGCCTTAGTTTTTGTGTTGTTGTTCATTTAAAGGTCCAGGTGTGCATACGCATGTGCGCCTGTGCGTGTGTAGGTGCATGTGTGCATGTGTGTGTGCACGCTTCAATGACCACTGTTGGACCCAATGGCGATCAAGGACCTCAGGGAGCCACCCATAATTCACAACGGTCACAGCAAACTCTGTTGCATCACAACTGGTGGCCAACAGTCGTAACCAACACCGCCGCCGACCCACAGGAGAATACCATCGCACAGTGGTATCAGACCAACCACAATCAGCCAGCCCTCAAACCAAACCATTCGACCTAGAAGAACTCGAAACCCGGAAAAGCAGCAGGGATTGATGACATACTGGCAGAAATTATACAGCACCTGGAACCTAACGCAAAGACCTGGCTCGTGGGGATGCTGAACACATGCATGGCACAGAAAACCATCCCTTCTGTCTGGAGAAAGGCCAAAGTGGTTGCAATCCCCAAACCTGGCAAAGACCCATCATCCTCAAAGAGCTACCGACCCATTTCCCTCCTCTGCATCACCTACAAGAGAGGCTGCTACTCCAACGCCTCATACCACTCAGACACCAAGCTGACTAAAGACCAAGCTGGTTTCCGTCCCGTCCTGTGCTGGACAGAGCTCAACCTCACCCAACACATTGAGGATGGGTTTGAGGGAAAACAAATAACTGGAGCAGCAACTGGAGGGCGAAGCAAGCATGCAGGCAGCTTGTGCCTGCCTGCGTGCCTGCCTGTCTTCCTGCCTGCCTTCCTCATGTGGAAACTGCATAGTTGACTTTGTGTGTGTCTTTCTTTTTCTGTCTGTCTTTCTTAGGATGAAGATCAAGGTAGACGCCGTTGGAAGGCTCAACACAAGCCGATGCCCCTAGAGATCCATCCCAAAGCTTCCCTCAGGGAGCCCAGCAAGCCAGCTAGCCAGCAAGCCCGCCCAGTCAGCCAACGCAGCCAGCCAGCTCCGCCAGTCAGCCAGTGTAGAAAGTCAGGCTGACAAGCCAGAGCATATCAGCCCTTGCAGTCCGCCATTGCAGCCATACCAGCCTTGCTCAGTCAGCTCAGCCAGGCCTCTCTCGAGGCCTGGCTCTCTGTCTGCCTGGCCCGGTCTGCCCTGCCCTGCCTTGCAGCAACAGAACCAGCCTTGCTAGCAAGCCAGCCAGCTCAGAATACGAGCTCAGCAAGCCAACGCAGCTGGCAAGCACGCAGTTAGTCTAAACCAGTTTCAGACAGGCAGGCCAAGGCAGACAGACAGGAAGACCGAGGCGCCTAGGCAGGCAGACAGGCCAGGAAGGCAACAAAGTGCAGGCAGGGGGACTATCCGGCCTAAGGCTGCGCTGCAAGGGTTGGAGCCTGGCCAGCTCCTGCTGGTCTTGGCTGAGTGGCTGTGGCTGCACAGTAAGGCTGCGGTAACCTAGTCTGGGCTTGCTGCTGCACTGGCTTGCTCAGCTCGCATTCTGAGCTGGCTGGCTTGCCAGAAAGGCTGGTTCTGTTGCTGCAAGGCAGGGCAGGGCAGACCGGGCCAGGCAGACAGAGAGCCAGGCCTCGAGAGAGGCCTGGCTGAGCTGACTGAGCAAGGCTGGTATGGCTGCAGTGGCTGACTGCAACGGCTGATATGCTCTGGCTTGGCAGCCTGACTTTCTACACTGGCTGACTGGCGGAGCCGACTGGCTGCGTTCGCTGACTGGGCAGGCTTGCTGGCTAGCTGGCTTGCTGAACTCCCTGAGGGAAGCTTTGGGATGGATCTCTAGGGGCATCGGCTTGTGTTGAGCCTTCCAACGGCGTCTACCTTGATCTCCGTCCTAAGAAAGAAAGACAGAAAAAGAAAGACACACACAAACCCAACTATGCAGCTTGCACCTGAGGAACCGAGACGCGAAAAACCGCCACCGACCCACAGGAGAATACCATCGCACAGTGGTATCAGACCAACCTCAATCAGCCAGCCCTCAAACCAAACCCTTCGACCTAGAAGAACTCGAAACTGCAATGGGAAAGTTGAAACCCGGAAAAGCAGCAGGGATTGATGACATACTGGCAGAAATGATACAGCACCTGGGACCTAACGCAAAGACCTGGCTCGTGGGGATACTGAATACATGCATGGCACAGAAAACCATCCCTTCTGTCTGGAGAAAGGCCAAAGTGGTTGCAATCCCCAAACCTGGCAAAGACCCATCATCCCCAAAGAGCTACCGACCCATTTCCCTCCTCTGCATCACCTACAAGAGAGGCTGCTACTCCTGTTTACATTCGAGGGTTGCCGGTCCTCTCGAACGGAACAGTTTAACGTCATGCCCAGGACGAAAAGATATAGAGAACACCAACATGACAAATAACAGCAGGAAGGCATGAGCCACAATCCACCGTCTTGGCAAAGACCACACCACCCATAATTCACAACGGTCACAGCAAACTCTGTTGCATCACAACTGGTGTAGGTATTGGATGGAGCCCGCACATCACAGGTGTAAAAAAAACGTTCTGTATTGAAATACTGACAACGTTTCGATCTATTTGATCTTCATCAGGTCATGTGTACACAAAACATACACTTTTATACTAAGGGAGTGCCCCCATCAACCAATCAAAACACCACATTTTGGTGCCCCTCCCATCACTGCAGGTGTGACACGTCAACCCTGAGTGAGTATGTGGGGACCCAGACATATTGATGTAAATATAGTCTGTTCAGAAATGTTAGTGCCTCTCATAGAGCTTGTAGGTGATGCAGAGGAAGGAAATGGGTCGGTAGCTCTTCGGGGATAATGGGTCTTTGCCAGGTTTAGGGATTGCAACCACTTTGACCTTTCTCCAGACAGAAGGGATGGTTTTCTGTGCCATGCACGTGTTCAGCATCCCCACAAGCCAGGTCTTTGCGCTAGGTCCCAGGTGCTGTATCATTTCTTCCAGCATATCATCAATCCCTGCTGCTTTTCCGGGTTTCAACTTTCCTATTGCAGTTTCAAGTTCTTCTAGGTCGAAGCGTTTGGTTTGAGGACTGGCTGATTGTGGTTGGTCTGATACCACTGTGCGATGGTATTCTATGTGGGTCGGTGGCGGTGTTGGTTACGACTGTTGGCCACCAGTTGTGACCAACACCGCCACCGACCCACAGGAGAATACCATCACACAGTGGTATCAGACCAACCTCAATCAGCCAGCCCTCAAACCAAACCCTTCGACCTAGAAGAACTCGAAACTGCAATGGGAAAGTTGAAACCCGGAAAAGCAGCAGGGATTTATGACATACTGGCAGAAATGATACAGCACCTGGGACCTAACGCAAAGACCTGGCTCGTGGGGATACTGAATAAATGCATGGCACAGAAAACCATCCCTTCTGTCTGGAGAAAGGCCAAAGTGGTTGCAATCCCCAAACCTGGCAAAGACCCATCACCCCCAAAGAGCTACCGACCCATTTCCCTCCTCTGCATCACCTACAAGAGAGGCTGCTACTCCAACGCCTCATACCACTCACAGACACCAAGCTGACTAAAGACCAAGCTGGTTTCCGTCCTGGCCGCTCCTGTGCTGGACAGAGCTCAACCTCACCCAACACATGGAGGATGGGTTTGAGGGAAAACAAATAACTGGAGCAGCATTCAGAGATCTCTCTGCTGCCTACGACACTGTCCAACACCGCACAATGGTCGGGAAAAGCCTCCTCAACAACAGGCGCTTCTATGTCCAGTTAAATGACCAGAGGAGTAAATGGAAAGCCCAAAAGAACGGCCTACCACAAGGTAGCCTGCTCGTCCCCTCCTTTTCAATATCTACACAAACGTCCAGCCACTACCCAAAGTAGTAGTACTGGAATGAAATGATAGAACACCTCACACACACATAGTTTCCTTTCGTGGCTGTTTACATTCGAGGGTCGCCGGTCCTCTCGAACGGAACAGTTTAACGTCATGCCCAGGACGAAAAGATATAGAGAACACCAACATGACAAATAACAGCAGGAAGGCATGGGCCACAATCCACCGTCTTGGCAAAGACCACACCACCCATAATTCACAACGGTCACAGCAAACTCTATTGCATCACAACTGGTGTAGTTATTGGATGGAGCCCGCACACCACCAAAAATAGAAAAACAACATAC
Organism: Protomyctophum parallelum; assembly: GCF_964188405.1. Lineage (NCBI taxonomy): Eukaryota > Metazoa > Chordata > Actinopteri > Myctophiformes > Myctophidae > Protomyctophum > Protomyctophum parallelum. The sequence goes on along the minus strand of NC_139719.1, from coordinate 22,448,052 downwards.
TATAGTATGCCCTCCGTGACAATGGACTTTAGCCTTTCGCTTTTCTGCGATTTAACCTTTTTTCAAATCCTCAACAATGATGAAGAATCGTGCACTATAGCGTGCCACTTAATGACCTTGACCAATATCAATGACCTTGAGCAGTATAAATTACCTTCAATAAGACTAGTAAATGACCTTGACCAGTATAAATGACCTTGACAAGTACAAATGACCTTGACCAGTATAAATGACCTTCACCAGTAGAAATGACCGTGACCAGTATATGACTGTGACCAGTATACATGACCTTCATGAGACTAGTAAATGACCTTGACCAGTATAAATGACCTTTATAAGACTAGTAAATGATCTTCACCAGTATAAATGACCTTGACCAGTATGCGGTCCGTGACCATGGACTATAGCCTTTTGCTTTTCCTTGATTTTCACCTTTAAAAAATCCTCAACAATGATGAAGAATCGCGCACTATAGCGCGCCGCTCAATGACCTGAGACCATGGACCAATGAATGAAATACAACACATTGAGCAGGGCACTGCAGGGAGTTGAACCCCGTTCCGGTAAACCAGAAGTCCGACACCAGTGCCTTAGTTTTTGTGTTCTTGTTCATTTAAAGGTCCAGGTGTGCATACGCATGTGCGCCTGTGCGTGTGTAGGTGCATGTGTGCATGTGTGTGTGCACGCTTCAATGACCACTGTTGGACCCAATGGCGATCAAGGACCTCAGGGAGCCACCCATAATTCACAACGGTCACAGCAAACTCTGTTGCATCACAACTGGTGGCCAACAGTCGTAACCAACACCGCCGCCGACCCACAGGAGAATACCATCGCACAGTGGTATCAGACCAACCACAATCAGCCAGCCCTCAAACCAAACCATTCGACCTAGAAGAACTCGAAACCCGGAAAAGCAGCAGGGATTGATGACATACTGGCAGAAATTATACAGCACCTGGAACCTAACGCAAAGACCTGGCTCGTGGGGATGCTGAACACATGCATGGCACAGAAAACCATCCCTTCTGTCTGGAGAAAGGCCAAAGTGGTTGCAATCCCCAAACCTGGCAAAGACCCATCATCCTCAAAGAGCTACCGACCCATTTCCCTCCTCTGCATCACCTACAAGAGAGGCTGCTACTCCAACGCCTCATACCACTCAGACACCAAGCTGACTAAAGACCAAGCTGGTTTCCGTCCCGTCCTGTGCTGGACAGAGCTCAACCTCACCCAACACATTGAGGATGGGTTTGAGGGAAAACAAATAACTGGAGCAGCAACTGGAGGGCGAAGCAAGCACGCAGGCAGCTTGTGCCTGCCTGCGTGCCTGCCTGCCTTCCTGCCTGCCTTCCTCATGTGGAAACTGCATAGTTGACTTTGTGTGTGTCTTTCTTTTTCTGTCTGTCTTTCTTAGGATGAAGATCAAGGTAGACGCCGTTGGAAGGCTCAACACAAGCCGATGCCCCTAGAGATCCATCCCAAAGCTTCCCTCAGGGAGCCCAGCAAGCCAGCTAGCCAGCAAGCCCGCCCAGTCAGCCAACGCAGCCAGCCAGCTCCGCCAGTCAGCCAGTGTAGAAAGTCAGGCTGACAAGCCAGAGCATATCAGCCCTTGCAGTCCGACATTGCAGCCATACCAGCCTTGCTCAGTCAGCTCAGCCAGGCCTCTCTCGAGGCCTGGCTCTCTGTCTGCCTGGCCCGGTCTGCCCTGCCCTGCCTTGCAGCAACAGAACCAGCCTTGCTAGCAAGCCAGCCAGCTCAGAATACGAGCTCAGCAAGCCAACGCAGCTGGCAAGCACGCAGTTAGTCTAAACCAGTTTCAGACAGGCAGGCCAAGGCAGACAGACAGGAAGACCGAGGCGCCTAGGCAGGCAGACAGGCCAGGAAGGCAACAAAGTGCAGGCAGGGGGACTATCCGGCCTAAGGCTGCGCTGCAAGGGTTGGAGCCTGGCCAGCTCCTGCTGGTCTTGGCTGAGTGGCTGTGGCTGCACAGTAAGGCTGCGGTAACCTAGTCTGGGCTTGCTGCTGCACTGGCTTGCTCAGCTCGCATTCTGAGCTGGCTGGCTTGCCAGAAAGGCTGGTTCTGTTGCTGCAAGGCAGGGCAGGGCAGACCGGGCCAGGCAGACAGAGAGCCAGGCCTCGAGAGAGGCCTGGCTGAGCTGACTGAGCAAGGCTGGTATGGCTGCAGTGGCTGACTGCAACGGCTGATATGCTCTGGCTTGGCAGCCTGACTTTCTACACTGGCTGACTGGCGGAGCCGACTGGCTGCGTTCGCTGACTGGGCAGGCTTGCTGGCTAGCTGGCTTGCTGAACTCCCTGAGGGAAGCTTTGGGATGGATCTCTAGGGGCATCGGCTTGTGTTGAGCCTTCCAACGGCGTCTACCTTGATCTCCGTCCTAAGAAAGAAAGACAGAAAAAGAAAGACACACACAAACCCAACTATGCAGCTTGCACCTGAGGAACCGAGACGCGAAAAACCGCCACCGACCCACAGGAGAATACCATCGCACAGTGGTATCAGACCAACCTCAATCAGCCAGCCCTCAAACCAAACCCTTCGACCTAGAAGAACTCGAAACTGCAATGGGAAAGTTGAAACCCGGAAAAGCAGCAGGGATTGATGACATACTGGCAGAAATGATACAGCACCTGGGACCTAACGCAAAGACCTGGCTCGTGGGGATACTGAATACATGCATGGCACAGAAAACCATCCCTTCTGTCTGGAGAAAGGCCAAAGTGGTTGCAATCCCCAAACCTGGCAAAGACCCATCATCCCCAAAGAGCTACCGACCCATTTCCCTCCTCTGCATCACCTACAAGAGAGGCTGCTACTCCTGTTTACATTCGAGGGTTGCCGGTCCTCTCGAACGGAACAGTTTAACGTCATGCCCAGGACGAAAAGATATAGAGAACACCAACATGACAAATAACAGCAGGAAGGCATGAGCCACAATCCACCGTCTTGGCAAAGACCACACCACCCATAATTCACAACGGTCACAGCAAACTCTGTTGCATCACAACTGGTGTAGGTATTGGATGGAGCCCGCACATCACAGGTGTAAAAAAAAACGTTCTGTATTGAAATACTGACAACGTTTCGATCTATTTGATCTTCATCAGGTCATGTGTACACAAAACATACACTTTTATACTAAGGGAGTGCCCCCATCAACCAATCAAAACACCACATTTTGGTGCCCCTCCCATCACTGCAGGTGTGACACGTCAACCCTGAGTGAGTATGTGGGGACCCAGACATATTGATGTAAATATAGTCTGTTCAGAAATGTTAGTGCCTCTCATAGAGCTTGTAGGTGATGCAGAGGAAGGAAATGGGTCGGTAGCTCTTCGGGGATAATGGGTCTTTGCCAGGTTTAGGGATTGCAACCACTTTGGCCTTTCTCCAGACAGAAGGGATGGTTTTCTGTGCCATGCACGTGTTCAGCATCCCCACAAGCCAGGTCTTTGCGCTAGGTCCCAGGTGCTGTATCATTTCTTCCAGCATATCATCAATCCCTGCTGCTTTTCCGGGTTTCAACTTTCCTATTGCAGTTTCAAGTTCTTCTAGGTCGAAGGGTTTGGTTTGAGGACTGGCTGATTGTGGTTGGTCTGATACCACTGTGCGATGGTATTCTATGTGGGTCGGTGGCGGTGTTGGTTACGACTGTTGGCCACCAGTTGTGACCAACACCGCCACCGACCCACAGGAGAATACCATCACACAGTGGTATCAGACCAACCTCAATCAGCCAGCCCTCAAACCAAACCCTTCGACCTAGAAGAACTCGAAACTGCAATGGGAAAGTTGAAACCCGGAAAAGCAGCAGGGATTTATGACATACTGGCAGAAATGATACAGCACCTGGGACCTAACGCAAAGACCTGACTCGTGGGGATACTGAATAAATGCATGGCACAGAAAACCATCCCTTCTGTCTGGAGAAAGGCCAAAGTGGTTGCAATCCCCAAACCTGGCAAAGACCCATCACCCCCAAAGAGCTACCGACCCATTTCCCTCCTCTGCATCACCTACAAGAGAGGCTGCTACTCCAACGCCTCATACCACTCACAGACACCAAGCTGACTAAAGACCAAGCTGGTTTCCGTCCTGGCCGCTCCTGTGCTGGACAGAGCTCAACCTCACCCAACACATGGAGGATGGGTTTGAGGGAAAACAAATAACTGGAGCAGCATTCAGAGATCTCTCTGCTGCCTACGACACTGTCCAACACCGCACAATGGTCGGGAAAAGCCTCCTCAACAACAGGCGCTTCTATGTCCAGTTAAATGACCAGAGGAGTAAATGGAAAGCCCAAAAGAACGGCCTACCACAAGGTAGCCTGCTCGTCCCCTCCTTTTCAATATCTACACAAACGTCCAGCCACTACCCAAAGTAGTAGTACTGGAATGAAATGATAGAACACCTCACACACACATAGTTTCCTTTCGTGGCTGTTTACATTCGAGGGTCGCCGGTCCTCTCGAACGGAACAGTTTAACGTCATGCCCAGGACGAAAAGATATAGAGAACACCAACATGACAAATAACAGCAGGAAGGCATGGGCCACAATCCACCGTCTTGGCAAAGACCACACCACCCATAATTCACAACGGTCACAGCAAACTCTATTGCATCACAACTGGTGTAGTTATTGGATGGAGCCCGCACACCACCAAAAATAGAAAAACAACATACTATAGTATGCCCTCCGTGACAATGGACTTTAGCCTTTCGCTTTTCTGCGATTTAACCTTTTTTCAAATCCTCAACAATGATGAAGAATCGTGCACTATAGCGTGCCACTTAATGACCTTGACCAATATCAATGACCTTGAGCAGTATAAATTACCTTCAATAAGACTAGTAAATGACCTTGACCAGTATAAATGACCTTGACAAGTACAAATGACCTTGACCAGTATAAATGACCTTCACCAGTAGAAATGACCGTGACCAGTATATGACTGTGACCAGTATACATGACCTTCATGAGACTAGTAAATGACTTTGACCAGTATAAATGACCTTTATAAGACTAGTAAATGATCTTCACCAGTATAAATGACCTTGACCAGTATGCGGTCCGTGACCATGGACTATAGCCTTTTGCTTTTCCTTGATTTTCACCTTTAAAAAATCCTCAACAATGATGAAGAATCGCGCACTATAGCGCGCCGCTCAATGACCTGAGACCATGGACCAATGAATGAAATACAACACATTGAGCAGGGCACTGCAGGGAGTTGAACCCCGTTCCGGTAAACCAGAAGTCCGACACCAGTGCCTTAGTTTTTGTGTTGTTGTTCATTTAAAGGTCCAGGTGTGCATACGCATGTGCGCCTGTGCGTGTGTAGGTGCATGTGTGCATGTGTGTGTGCACGCTTCAATGACCACTGTTGGACCCAATGGCGATCAAGGACCTCAGGGAGCCACCCATAATTCACAACGGTCACAGCAAACTCTGTTGCATCACAACTGGTGGCCAACAGTCGTAACCAACACCGCCGCCGACCCACAGGAGAATACCATCGCACAGTGGTATCAGACCAACCACAATCAGCCAGCCCTCAAACCAAACCATTCGACCTAGAAGAACTCGAAACCCGGAAAAGCAGCAGGGATTGATGACATACTGGCAGAAATTATACAGCACCTGGAACCTAACGCAAAGACCTGGCTCGTGGGGATGCTGAACACATGCATGGCACAGAAAACCATCCCTTCTGTCTGGAGAAAGGCCAAAGTGGTTGCAATCCCCAAACCTGGCAAAGACCCATCATCCTCAAAGAGCTACCGACCCATTTCCCTCCTCTGCATCACCTACAAGAGAGGCAGCTACTCCAACGCCTCATACCACTCAGACACCAAGCTGACTAAAGACCAAGCTGGTTTCCGTCCCGTCCTGTGCTGGACAGAGCTCAACCTCACCCAACACATTGAGGATGGGTTTGAGGGAAAACAAATAACTGGAGCAGCAACTGGAGGGCGAAGCAAGCACGCAGGCAGCTTGTGCCTGCCTGCGTGCCTGCCTGCCTTCCTGCCTGCCTTCCTCATGTGGAAACTGCATAGTTGACTTTGTGTGTGTCTTTCTTTTTCTGTCTGTCTTTCTTAGGATGAAGATCAAGGTAGACGCCGTTGGAAGGCTCAACACAAGCCGATGCCCCTAGAGATCCATCCCAAAGCTTCCCTCAGGGAGCCCAGCAAGCCAGCTAGCCAGCAAGCCCGCCCAGTCAGCCAACGCAGCCAGCCAGCTCCGCCAGTCAGCCAGTGTAGAAAGTCAGGCTGACAAGCCAGAGCATATCAGCCCTTGCAGTCCGCCATTGCAGCCATACCAGCCTTGCTCAGTCAGCTCAGCCAGGCCTCTCTCGAGGCCTGGCTCTCTGTCTGCCTGGCCCGGTCTGCCCTGCCCTGCCTTGCAGCAACAGAACCAGCCTTGCTAGCAAGCCAGCCAGCTCAGAATACGAGCTCAGCAAGCCAACGCAGCTGGCAAGCACGCAGTTAGTCTAAACCAGTTTCAGACAGGCAGGCCAAGGCAGACAGACAGGAAGACCGAGGCGCCTAGGCAGGCAGACAGGCCAGGAAGGCAACAAAGTGCAGGCAGGGGGACTATCCGGCCTAAGGCTGCGCTGCAAGGGTTGGAGCCTGGCCAGCTCCTGCTGGTCTTGGCTGAGTGGCTGTGGCTGCACAGTAAGGCTGCGGTAACCTAGTCTGGGCTTGCTGCTGCACTGGCTTGCTCAGCTCGCATTCTGAGCTGGCTGGCTTGCCAGAAAGGCTGGTTCTGTTGCTGCAAGGCAGGGCAGGGCAGACCGGGCCAGGCAGACAGAGAGCCAGGCCTCGAGAGAGGCCTGGCTGAGCTGACTGAGCAAGGCTGGTATGGCTGCAGTGGCTGACTGCAACGGCTGATATGCTCTGGCTTGGCAGCCTGACTTTCTACACTGGCTGACTGGCGGAGCCGACTGGCTGCGTTCGCTGACTGGGCAGGCTTGCTGGCTAGCTGGCTTGCTGAACTCCCTGAGGGAAGCTTTGGGATGGATCTCTAGGGGCATCGGCTTGTGTTGAGCCTTCCAACGGCGTCTACCTTGATCTCCGTCCTAAGAAAGAAAGACAGAAAAAGAAAGACACACACAAACCCAACTATGCAGCTTGCACCTGAGGAACCGAGACGCGAAAAACCGCCACCGACCCACAGGAGAATACCATCGCACAGTGGTATCAGACCAACCTCAATCAGCCAGCCCTCAAACCAAACCCTTCGACCTAGAAGAACTCGAAACTGCAATGGGAAAGTTGAAACCCGGAAAAGCAGCAGGGATTGATGACATACTGGCAGAAATGATACAGCACCTGGGACCTAACGCAAAGACCTGGCTCGTGGGGATACTGAATACATGCATGGCACAGAAAACCATCCCTTCTGTCTGGAGAAAGGCCAAAGTGGTTGCAATCCCCAAACCTGGCAAAGACCCATCATCCCCAAAGAGCTACCGACCCATTTCCCTCCTCTGCATCACCTACAAGAGAGGCTGCTACTCCTGTTTACATTCGAGGGTTGCCGGTCCTCTCGAACGGAACAGTTTAACGTCATGCCCAGGACGAAAAGATATAGAGAACACCAACATGACAAATAACAGCAGGAAGGCATGAGCCACAATCCACCGTCTTGGCAAAGACCACACCACCCATAATTCACAACGGTCACAGCAAACTCTGTTGCATCACAACTGGTGTAGGTATTGGATGGAGCCCGCACATCACAGGTGTAAAAAAAAACGTTCTGTATTGAAATACTGACAACGTTTCGATCTATTTGATCTTCATCAGGTCATGTGTACACAAAACATACACTTTTATACTAAGGGAGTGCCCCCATCAACCAATCAAAACACCACATTTTGGTGCCCCTCCCATCACTGCAGGTGTGACACGTCAACCCTGAGTGAGTATGTGGGGACCCAGACATATTGATGTAAATATAGTCTGTTCAGAAATGTTAGTGCCTCTCATAGAGCTTGTAGGTGATGCAGAGGAAGGAAATGGGTCGGTAGCTCTTCGGGGATAATGGGTCTTTGCCAGGTTTAGGGATTGCAACCACTTTGGCCTTTCTCCAGACAGAAGGGATGGTTTTCTGTGCCATGCACGTGTTCAGCATCCCCACAAGCCAGGTCTTTGCGCTAGGTCCCAGGTGCTGTATCATTTCTTCCAGCATATCATCAATCCCTGCTGCTTTTCCGGGTTTCAACTTTCCTATTGCAGTTTCAAGTTCTTCTAGGTCGAAGGGTTTGGTTTGAGGACTGGCTGATTGTGGTTGGTCTGATACCACTGTGCGATGGTATTCTATGTGGGTCGGTGGCGGTGTTGGTTACGACTGTTGGCCACCAGTTGTGACCAACACCGCCACCGACCCACAGGAGAATACCATCACACAGTGGTATCAGACCAACCTCAATCAGCCAGCCCTCAAACCAAACCCTTCGACCTAGAAGAACTCGAAACTGCAATGGGAAAGTTGAAACCCGGAAAAGCAGCAGGGATTTATGACATACTGGCAGAAATGATACAGCACCTGGGACCTAACGCAAAGACCTGACTCGTGGGGATACTGAATAAATGCATGGCACAGAAAACCATCCCTTCTGTCTGGAGAAAGGCCAAAGTGGTTGCAATCCCCAAACCTGGCAAAGACCCATCACCCCCAAAGAGCTACCGACCCATTTCCCTCCTCTGCATCACCTACAAGAGAGGCTGCTACTCCAACGCCTCATACCACTCACAGACACCAAGCTGACTAAAGACCAAGCTGGTTTCCGTCCTGGCCGCTCCTGTGCTGGACAGAGCTCAACCTCACCCAACACATGGAGGATGGGTTTGAGGGAAAACAAATAACTGGAGCAGCATTCAGAGATCTCTCTGCTGCCTACGACACTGTCCAACACCGCACAATGGTCGGGAAAAGCCTCCTCAACAACAGGCGCTTCTATGTCCAGTTAAATGACCAGAGGAGTAAATGGAAAGCCCAAAAGAACGGCCTACCACAAGGTAGCCTGCTCGTCCCCTCCTTTTCAATATCTACACAAACGTCCAGCCACTACCCAAAGTAGTAGTACTGGAATGAAATGATAGAACACCTCACACACACATAGTTTCCTTTCGTGGCTGTTTACATTCGAGGGTCGCCGGTCCTCTCGAACGGAACAGTTTAACGTCATGCCCAGGACGAAAAGATATAGAGAACACCAACATGACAAATAACAGCAGGAAGGCATGGGCCACAATCCACCGTCTTGGCAAAGACCACACCACCCATAATTCACAACGGTCACAGCAAACTCTATTGCATCACAACTGGTGTAGTTATTGGATGGAGCCCGCACACCACCAAAAATAGAAAAACAACATACTATAGTATGCCCTCCGTGACAATGGACTTTAGCCTTTCGCTTTTCTGCGATTTAACCTTTTTTCAAATCCTCAACAATGATGAAGAATCGTGCACTATAGCGTGCCACTTAATGACCTTGACCAATATCAATGACCTTGAGCAGTATAAATTACCTTCAATAAGACTAGTAAATGACCTTGACCAGTATAAATGACCTTGACAAGTACAAATGACCTTGACCAGTATAAATGACCTTCACCAGTAGAAATGACCGTGACCAGTATATGACTGTGACCAGTATACATGACCTTCATGAGACTAGTAAATGACTTTGACCAGTATAAATGACCTTTATAAGACTAGTAAATGATCTTCACCAGTATAAATGACCTTGACCAGTATGCGGTCCGTGACCATGGACTATAGCCTTTTGCTTTTCCTTGATTTTCACCTTTAAAAAATCCTCAACAATGATGAAGAATCGCGCACTATAGCGCGCCGCTCAATGACCTGAGACCATGGACCAATGAATGAAATACAACACATTGAGCAGGGCACTGCAGGGAGTTGAACCCCGTTCCGGTAAACCAGAAGTCCGACACCAGTGCCTTAGTTTTTGTGTTGTTGTTCATTTAAAGGTCCAGGTGTGCATACGCATGTGCGCCTGTGCGTGTGTAGGTGCATGTGTGCATGTGTGTGTGCACGCTTCAATGACCACTGTTGGACCCAATGGCGATCAAGGACCTCAGGGAGCCACCCATAATTCACAACGGTCACAGCAAACTCTGTTGCATCACAACTGGTGGCCAACAGTCGTAACCAACACCGCCGCCGACCCACAGGAGAATACCATCGCACAGTGGTATCAGACCAACCACAATCAGCCAGCCCTCAAACCAAACCATTCGACCTAGAAGAACTCGAAACCCGGAAAAGCAGCAGGGATTGATGACATACTGGCAGAAATTATACAGCACCTGGAACCTAACGCAAAGACCTGGCTCGTGGGGATGCTGAACACATGCATGGCACAGAAAACCATCCCTTCTGTCTGGAGAAAGGCCAAAGTGGTTGCAATCCCCAAACCTGGCAAAGACCCATCATCCTCAAAGAGCTACCGACCCATTTCCCTCCTCTGCATCACCTACAAGAGAGGCAGCTACTCCAACGCCTCATACCACTCAGACACCAAGCTGACTAAAGACCAAGCTGGTTTCCGTCCCGTCCTGTGCTGGACAGAGCTCAACCTCACCCAACACATTGAGGATGGGTTTGAGGGAAAACAAATAACTGGAGCAGCAACTGGAGGGCGAAGCAAGCACGCAGGCAGCTTGTGCCTGCCTGCGTGCCTGCCTGCCTTCCTGCCTGCCTTCCTCATGTGGAAACTGCATAGTTGACTTTGTGTGTGTCTTTCTTTTTCTGTCTGTCTTTCTTAGGATGAAGATCAAGGTAGACGCCGTTGGAAGGCTCAACACAAGCCGATGCCCCTAGAGATCCATCCCAAAGCTTCCCTCAGGGAGCCCAGCAAGCCAGCTAGCCAGCAAGCCCGCCCAGTCAGCCAACGCAGCCAGCCAGCTCCGCCAGTCAGCCAGTGTAGAAAGTCAGGCTGACAAGCCAGAGCATATCAGCCCTTGCAGTCCGCCATTGCAGCCATACCAGCCTTGCTCAGTCAGCTCAGCCAGGCCTCTCTCGAGGCCTGGCTCTCTGTCTGCCTGGCCCGGTCTGCCCTGCCCTGCCTTGCAGCAACAGAACCAGCCTTGCTAGCAAGCCAGCCAGCTCAGAATACGAGCTCAGCAAGCCAACGCAGCTGGCAAGCACGCAGTTAGTCTAAACCAGTTTCAGACAGGCAGGCCAAGGCAGACAGACAGGAAGACCGAGGCGCCTAGGCAGGCAGACAGGCCAGGAAGGCAACAAAGTGCAGGCAGGGGGACTATCCGGCCTAAGGCTGCGCTGCAAGGGTTGGAGCCTGGCCAGCTCCTGCTGGTCTTGGCTGAGTGGCTGTGGCTGCACAGTAAGGCTGCGGTAACCTAGTCTGGGCTTGCTGCTGCACTGGCTTGCTCAGCTCGCATTCTGAGCTGGCTGGCTTGCCAGAAAGGCTGGTTCTGTTGCTGCAAGGCAGGGCAGGGCAGACCGGGCCAGGCAGACAGAGAGCCAGGCCTCGAGAGAGGCCTGGCTGAGCTGACTGAGCAAGGCTGGTATGGCTGCAGTGGCTGACTGCAACGGCTGATATGCTCTGGCTTGGCAGCCTGACTTTCTACACTGGCTGACTGGCGGAGCCGACTGGCTGCGTTCGCTGACTGGGCAGGCTTGCTGGCTAGCTGGCTTGCTGAACTCCCTGAGGGAAGCTTTGGGATGGATCTCTAGGGGCATCGGCTTGTGTTGAGCCTTCCAACGGCGTCTACCTTGATCTCCGTCCTAAGAAAGAAAGACAGAAAAAGAAAGACACACACAAACCCAACTATGCAGCTTGCACCTGAGGAACCGAGACGCGAAAAACCGCCACCGACCCACAGGAGAATACCATCGCACAGTGGTATCAGACCAACCTCAATCAGCCAGCCCTCAAACCAAACCCTTCGACCTAGAAGAACTCGAAACTGCAATGGGAAAGTTGAAACCCGGAAAAGCAGCAGGGATTGATGACATACTGGCAGAAATGATACAGCACCTGGGACCTAACGCAAAGACCTGGCTCGTGGGGATACTGAATACATGCATGGCACAGAAAACCATCCCTTCTGTCTGGAGAAAGGCCAAAGTGGTTGCAATCCCCAAACCTGGCAAAGACCCATCATCCCCAAAGAGCTACCGACCCATTTCCCTCCTCTGCATCACCTACAAGAGAGGCTGCTACTCCTGTTTACATTCGAGGGTTGCCGGTCCTCTCGAACGGAACAGTTTAACGTCATGCCCAGGACGAAAAGATATAGAGAACACCAACATGACAAATAACAGCAGGAAGGCATGAGCCACAATCCACCGTCTTGGCAAAGACCACACCACCCATAATTCACAACGGTCACAGCAAACTCTGTTGCATCACAACTGGTGTAGGTATTGGATGGAGCCCGCACATCACAGGTGTAAAAAAAAACGTTCTGTATTGAAATACTGACAACGTTTCGATCTATTTGATCTTCATCAGGTCATGTGTACACAAAACATACACTTTTATACTAAGGGAGTGCCCCCATCAACCAATCAAAACACCACATTTTGGTGCCCCTCCCATCACTGCAGGTGTGACACGTCAACCCTGAGTGAGTATGTGGGGACCCAGACATATTGATGTAAATATAGTCTGTTCAGAAATGTTAGTGCCTCTCATAGAGCTTGTAGGTGATGCAGAGGAAGGAAATGGGTCGGTAGCTCTTCGGGGATAATGGGTCTTTGCCAGGTTTAGGGATTGCAACCACTTTGGCCTTTCTCCAGACAGAAGGGATGGTTTTCTGTGCCATGCACGTGTTCAGCATCCCCACAAGCCAGGTCTTTGCGCTAGGTCCCAGGTGCTGTATCATTTCTTCCAGCATATCATCAATCCCTGCTGCTTTTCCGGGTTTCAACTTTCCTATTGCAGTTTCAAGTTCTTCTAGGTCGAAGGGTTTGGTTTGAGGACTGGCTGATTGTGGTTGGTCTGATACCACTGTGCGATGGTATTCTATGTGGGTCGGTGGCGGTGTTGGTTACGACTGTTGGCCACCAGTTGTGACCAACACCGCCACCGACCCACAGGAGAATACCATCACACAGTGGTATCAGACCAACCTCAATCAGCCAGCCCTCAAACCAAACCCTTCGACCTAGAAGAACTCGAAACTGCAATGGGAAAGTTGAAACCCGGAAAAGCAGCAGGGATTTATGACATACTGGCAGAAATGATACAGCACCTGGGACCTAACGCAAAGACCTGACTCGTGGGGATACTGAATAAATGCATGGCACAGAAAACCATCCCTTCTGTCTGGAGAAAGGCCAAAGTGGTTGCAATCCCCAAACCTGGCAAAGACCCATCACCCCCAAAGAGCTACCGACCCATTTCCCTCCTCTGCATCACCTACAAGAGAGGCTGCTACTCCAACGCCTCATACCACTCACAGACACCAAGCTGACTAAAGACCAAGCTGGTTTCCGTCCTGGCCGCTCCTGTGCTGGACAGAGCTCAACCTCACCCAACACATGGAGGATGGGTTTGAGGGAAAACAAATAACTGGAGCAGCATTCAGAGATCTCTCTGCTGCCTACGACACTGTCCAACACCGCACAATGGTCGGGAAAAGCCTCCTCAACAACAGGCGCTTCTATGTCCAGTTAAATGACCAGAGGAGTAAATGGAAAGCCCAAAAGAACGGCCTACCACAAGGTAGCCTGCTCGTCCCCTCCTTTTCAATATCTACACAAACGTCCAGCCACTACCCAAAGTAGTAGTACTGGAATGAAATGATAGAACACCTCACACACACATAGTTTCCTTTCGTGGCTGTTTACATTCGAGGGTCGCCGGTCCTCTCGAACGGAACAGTTTAACGTCATGCCCAGGACGAAAAGATATAGAGAACACCAACATGACAAATAACAGCAGGAAGGCATGGGCCACAATCCACCGTCTTGGCAAAGACCACACCACCCATAATTCACAACGGTCACAGCAAACTCTATTGCATCACAACTGGTGTAGTTATTGGATGGAGCCCGCACACCACCAAAAATAGAAAAACAACATACTATAGTATGCCCTCCGTGACAATGGACTTTAGCCTTTCGCTTTTCTGCGATTTAACCTTTTTTCAAATCCTCAACAATGATGAAGAATCGTGCACTATAGCGTGCCACTTAATGACCTTGACCAATATCAATGACCTTGAGCAGTATAAATTACCTTCAATAAGACTAGTAAATGACCTTGACCAGTATAAATGACCTTGACAAGTACAAATGACCTTGACCAGTATAAATGACCTTCACCAGTAGAAATGACCGTGACCAGTATATGACTGTGACCAGTATACATGACCTTCATGAGACTAGTAAATGACTTTGACCAGTATAAATGACCTTTATAAGACTAGTAAATGATCTTCACCAGTATAAATGACCTTGACCAGTATGCGGTCCGTGACCATGGACTATAGCCTTTTGCTTTTCCTTGATTTTCACCTTTAAAAAATCCTCAACAATGATGAAGAATCGCGCACTATAGCGCGCCGCTCAATGACCTGAGACCATGGACCAATGAATGAAATACAACACATTGAGCAGGGCACTGCAGGGAGTTGAACCCCGTTCCGGTAAACCAGAAGTCCGACACCAGTGCCTTAGTTTTTGTGTTGTTGTTCATTTAAAGGTCCAGGTGTGCATACGCATGTGCGCCTGTGCGTGTGTAGGTGCATGTGTGCATGTGTGTGTGCACGCTTCAATGACCACTGTTGGACCCAATGGCGATCAAGGACCTCAGGGAGCCACCCATAATTCACAACGGTCACAGCAAACTCTGTTGCATCACAACTGGTGGCCAACAGTCGTAACCAACACCGCCGCCGACCCACAGGAGAATACCATCGCACAGTGGTATCAGACCAACCACAATCAGCCAGCCCTCAAACCAAACCATTCGACCTAGAAGAACTCGAAACCCGGAAAAGCAGCAGGGATTGATGACATACTGGCAGAAATTATACAGCACCTGGAACCTAACGCAAAGACCTGGCTCGTGGGGATGCTGAACACATGCATGGCACAGAAAACCATCCCTTCTGTCTGGAGAAAGGCCAAAGTGGTTGCAATCCCCAAACCTGGCAAAGACCCATCATCCTCAAAGAGCTACCGACCCATTTCCCTCCTCTGCATCACCTACAAGAGAGGCAGCTACTCCAACGCCTCATACCACTCAGACACCAAGCTGACTAAAGACCAAGCTGGTTTCCGTCCCGTCCTGTGCTGGACAGAGCTCAACCTCACCCAACACATTGAGGATGGGTTTGAGGGAAAACAAATAACTGGAGCAGCAACTGGAGGGCGAAGCAAGCACGCAGGCAGCTTGTGCCTGCCTGCGTGCCTGCCTGCCTTCCTGCCTGCCTTCCTCATGTGGAAACTGCATAGTTGACTTTGTGTGTGTCTTTCTTTTTCTGTCTGTCTTTCTTAGGATGAAGATCAAGGTAGACGCCGTTGGAAGGCTCAACACAAGCCGATGCCCCTAGAGATCCATCCCAAAGCTTCCCTCAGGGAGCCCAGCAAGCCAGCTAGCCAGCAAGCCCGCCCAGTCAGCCAACGCAGCCAGCCAGCTCCGCCAGTCAGCCAGTGTAGAAAGTCAGGCTGACAAGCCAGAGCATATCAGCCCTTGCAGTCCGCCATTGCAGCCATACCAGCCTTGCTCAGTCAGCTCAGCCAGGCCTCTCTCGAGGCCTGGCTCTCTGTCTGCCTGGCCCGGTCTGCCCTGCCCTGCCTTGCAGCAACAGAACCAGCCTTGCTAGCAAGCCAGCCAGCTCAGAATACGAGCTCAGCAAGCCAACGCAGCTGGCAAGCACGCAGTTAGTCTAAACCAGTTTCAGACAGGCAGGCCAAGGCAGACAGACAGGAAGACCGAGGCGCCTAGGCAGGCAGACAGGCCAGGAAGGCAACAAAGTGCAGGCAGGGGGACTATCCGGCCTAAGGCTGCGCTGCAAGGGTTGGAGCCTGGCCAGCTCCTGCTGGTCTTGGCTGAGTGGCTGTGGCTGCACAGTAAGGCTGCGGTAACCTAGTCTGGGCTTGCTGCTGCACTGGCTTGCTCAGCTCGCATTCTGAGCTGGCTGGCTTGCCAGAAAGGCTGGTTCTGTTGCTGCAAGGCAGGGCAGGGCAGACCGGGCCAGGCAGACAGAGAGCCAGGCCTCGAGAGAGGCCTGGCTGAGCTGACTGAGCAAGGCTGGTATGGCTGCAGTGGCTGACTGCAACGGCTGATATGCTCTGGCTTAGGGTTGGGTGACGATACGAATACATCGTCAATCGCGAATATACGAATCCAATCGCCGAATATTTTTATTAGGCGATTTCTCGGGACGATTTAGCCCAATTAACATGTAAAGTGTGAGCAACATGTAGTAACAGCGGCCGGGTGAAAATCCCCCGTTATAATGGTATGCTCCCAGCCTCCCACCGTCCCCGCACTCAGCACTGTCAGCAGCCAGCATCGGGCACCGGGGCACGGCACTTTACCAAAGTAAAGGCTGGGAGCTGGGAGGATGTAGCCTACATGTTGTTTAAGCTCCGGAGTCCAGACCCATGCAGTTTAATAATATACAGTCACAACAGAATGCACACTGCTGTCTCGTGTCTCATCACAATCCCAATGCGCCACCCGTGAGTGGCGGGGGGGGGAAATAAAAAAAACTTTCTACTAGTGTTAGTGTATAGGCTCGGGGATCATAATAGCGCTTAGCTTAGCATTAGCTTAGCGTGTAGCCAATACTGGTGCAACCCACTGATTGAACTTCATCTCCGCCTGTAATCCAAGTTATTTTTATTGACAACGTGAACGAACCCCGACACCAGCGCTGCAAAAATAGACAGATCTACAAGCTCTCAACGCGTAGCGAACGGCACTGCAAAAAGAGGCAGGACGCGATGCCTTGAGAGCCTGTGTGGATCAGCCCGGGGCGGCCGCAGCAGCTTGTGGGCTCCGCTCCGAGCCTCCGACGTGCGGGGAGGGAAGGGAGCTAGTTACCCTGCCTGGCTGCGCTGCAGTCTGCAGAAACAGACTGATCTACAAGCTCTCAACGCCTAGCGAACGGAGCTGCGAAAACAGGCAGGACGCGGCGCCTTGAGAGCTTGTAGATCTGGCTTTTTTGCGACCTGCAGTGAGCTGTTCTCACTTTACTTTTATGACACGAATACATCGTCAATCGGCGAATATTGGTCAGACGATTGGCGGTTGAAAAAAATTGGCATATCGCCCAACCTTACTTGGCAGCCTGACTTTCTACACTGGCTGACTGGCGGAGCCGACTGGCTGCGTTCGCTGACTGGGCAGGCTTGCTGGCTAGCTGGCTTGCTGAACTCCCTGAGGGAAGCTTTGGGATGGATCTCTAGGGGCATCGGCTTGTGTTGAGCCTTCCAACGGCGTCTACCTTGATCTCCGTCCTAAGAAAGAAAGACAGAAAAAGAAAGACACACACAAACCCAACTATGCAGCTTGCACCTGAGGAACCGAGACGCGAAAAACCGCCACCGACCCACAGGAGAATACCATCGCACAGTGGTATCAGACCAACCTCAATCAGCCAGCCCTCAAACCAAACCCTTCGACCTAGAAGAACTCGAAACTGCAATGGGAAAGTTGAAACCCGGAAAAGCAGCAGGGATTGATGACATACTGGCAGAAATGATACAGCACCTGGGACCTAACGCAAAGACCTGGCTCGTGGGGATACTGAATACATGCATGGCACAGAAAACCATCCCTTCTGTCTGGAGAAAGGCCAAAGTGGTTGCAATCCCCAAACCTGGCAAAGACCCATCATCCCCAAAGAGCTACCGACCCATTTCCCTCCTCTGCATCACCTACAAGAGAGGCTGCTACTCCTGTTTACATTCGAGGGTTGCCGGTCCTCTCGAACGGAACAGTTTAACGTCATGCCCAGGACGAAAAGATATAGAGAACACCAACATGACAAATAACAGCAGGAAGGCATGAGCCACAATCCACCGTCTTGGCAAAGACCACACCACCCATAATTCACAACGGTCACAGCAAACTCTGTTGCATCACAACTGGTGTAGGTATTGGATGGAGCCCGCACATCACAGGTGTAAAAAAAACGTTCTGTATTGAAATACTGACAACGTTTCGATCTATTTGATCTTCATCAGGTCATGTGTACACAAAACATACACTTTTATACTAAGGGAGTGCCCCCATCAACCAATCAAAACACCACATTTTGGTGCCCCTCCCATCACTGCAGGTGTGACACGTCAACCCTGAGTGAGTATGTGGGGACCCAGACATATTGATGTAAATATAGTCTGTTCAGAAATGTTAGTGCCTCTCATAGAGCTTGTAGGTGATGCAGAGGAAGGAAATGGGTCGGTAGCTCTTCGGGGATAATGGGTCTTTGCCAGGTTTAGGGATTGCAACCACTTTGACCTTTCTCCAGACAGAAGGGATGGTTTTCTGTGCCATGCACATGTTCAGCATCCCCACAAGCCAGGTCTTTGCGCTAGGTCCCAGGTGCTGTATCATTTCTTCCAGCATGTCATCAATCCCTGCTGCTTTTCCGGGTTTCAACTTTCCCATTGCAGTTTCAAGTTCTTCTAGGTCGAAGGGTTTGGTTTGAGGACTGGCTGATTGTGGTTGGTCTGATACCACTGTGCGATGGTATTCTATGTGGGTCGGTGGCGGTGTTGGTTACGACTGTTGGCCACCAGTTGTGACCAACACCGCCACCGACCCACAGGAGAATACCATCACACAGTGGTATCAGACCAACCTCAATCAGCCAGCCCTCAAACCAAACCCTTCGACCTAGAAGAACTCGAAACTGCAATGGGAAAGTTGAAACCCGGAAAAGCAGCAGGGATTGATGACATACTGGCAGAAATGATACAGCACCTGGGATCTAACGCAAAGACCTGGCTCGTGGGGATACTGAATAAATGCATGGCACAGAAAACCATCCCTTCTGTCTGGAGAAAGGCCAAAGTGGTTGCAATCCCCAAACCTGGCAAAGACCCATCACCCCCAAAGAGCTACCGACCCATTTCCCTCCTCTGCATCACCTACAAGAGAGGCTGCTACTCCAACGCCTCATACCACTCACAGACACCAAGCTGACTAAAGACCAAGCTGGTTTCCGTCCTGGCCGCTCCTGTGCTGGACAGAGCTCAACCTCACCCAACACATGGAGGATGGGTTTGAGGGAAAACAAATAACTGGAGCAGCATTCAGAGATCTCTCTGCTGCCTATGACACTGTCCAACACCGCACAATGGTCGGGAAAAGCCTCCTCAACAACAGGCGCTTCTATGTCCAGTTAAATGACCAGAGGAGTAAATGGAAAGCCCAAAAGAACGGCCTACCACAAGGTAGCCTGCTCGTCCCCTCCTTTTCAATATCTACACAAACGTCCAGCCACTACCCAAAGTAGTAGTACTGGAATGAAATGATAGAACACCTCACACACACATAGTTTCCTTTCGTGGCTGTTTACATTCGAGGGTCGCCGGTCCTCTCGAACGGAACAGTTTAACGTCATGCCCAGGACGAAAAGATATAGAGAACACCAACATGACAAATAACAGCAGGAAGGCATGGGCCACAATCCACCGTCTTGGGGGGGAAAAAATAGCTGATCAATAAGCCCCAAACGCGTTGCACTGTGACCCGTTTTGAGCTTGTACATCGGCTATTTTTGCTACAACAGCAATATGCAACGTGGCCCTCTGGAGTGAGAGTGGAAATATAGTGGAAATATAGTCTCCATCGTCAAAGTTGCCCACCCCCATTCTAAACACTACAACATGCAGAGGAGAAGTCATAACAGAACCATCTAAACACTACAGCATGCAGAGGAGAAGTCATAACAGAACCATCTAAACACTACAACATGCAGAGGAGAAGTCATAACAGAACCATCTAAACACTACAGCATGCAGAGGAGAAGTCATAACAGAACCATCTAAACACTACAACATGCAGAGGAGAAGTCATAACAGAACCATCTAAACACTACAACATGCAGAGGAGAAGTCATAACAGAACCATCTAAACACTACAGCATGCAGAAGAGAAGTCATAACAGAACCATCTAAACACTACAACATGCAGAGGAGAAGTCATAACAGAACCATCTAAACACTACAGCATGCAGAGGGGAAGTCATAACAGAACCATCTAAATACTACAGCATGCAGAGGAGAAGTCATAACAGAACCATCTAAACACTACAACATGCAGAGGGGAAGTCATAACAGAACCATCTAAATACTACGACATGCAGTCATAACAGAACCATCTAAACACTACAGCATGCAGAGGAGAAGTCATAACAGAACCATCTAAACAATACAACATGCAGAGGGGAAGTCATAACAGAACCATCTAAATACTACAACATGCAGTCATAACAGAACCATCTAAACACTACAGCATGCAGAGGAGAAGTCATAACAGAACCATCTAAACACTACAGCATGCAGAGGAGAAGTCATAACAGAACCATCTAAACACTACAGCATGCAGAGGAGAAGTCATAACAGAACCATCTAAACACTACAACATGCAGAGGAGAAGTCATAACAGAACCATCTAAACACTACAGCATGCAGAAGAGAAGTCATAACAGAACCATCTAAACACTACAACATGCAGAGGAGAAGTCATAACAGAACCATCTAAACACTACAGCATGCAGAGGAGAAGTCATAACAGAACCATCTAAACACTACAGCATGCAGAGGAGAAGTCATAACAGAACCATCTAAACACTACAGCATGCAGAGGAGAAGTCATAACAGAACCATCTAATCACTACACTACAGCATGAAGAGGGGAAGTCATAACAGAACTATCTAAACACTACAGCATGCAGAGGAGAAGTCATAACAGAACCATCTAAACACTACAGCATGCAGAGGAGAAGTCATAACAGAACCATCTAAACACTACAGCATGCAGAGGGGAAGTCATAACAGAACCATCTAAACACTACAACATGCAGAGGAGAAGTCATAACAGAACCATCTAAATACTACAACATGCAGTCATAACAGAACCATCTAAACACTACAGCATGCAGTCATAACAGAACCATCTAAACACTACTCTGTTCACCTCTAGTCGATTATTTATTCAGCCACGGACCACCATTTGAGGCCATTTAGCCTCTCAGACCCATTTGAGCCACTGACCACCATTGTGAGCATAGAGTATATTATGAATAGAGAAAAGGCACCCAGAGGAAACCCTGAGGCCAAATGGACATAGTGGCCGAATGAAGGTATTGCAGCCTGGCCCCAAACACATGAACGCGCTGGTCCGTTGACTATCATTGTGCACGTTCACGACGGCAGCACGCTAGCTAGCTAACGAACACGCTAGTTCGTTAGCTAGCTAGCGTGCTGCCGTCGTGAACCAGAATGCTCTGTTCCTACTGTGTTGTGTTCATATATGTTACTAACTACATTATAAAACCATGATCCAGTAGCCCAATGGATACCGTCGATGGTAATAATGTGAACAACCGGGCCCGGGTTCACTTCCCAGTCGATGACCGAGTTTATTTTCTTCTTAACAAACACAACTGTTTGTTTGCATCAAGTCGAGGTCCTTTATTCATTCGGTATCTGAGCCACGGGACCACCATTTTTAGGCTCAAATACTGAATGAATAATGGACCTCGACGAGAAAAGCTAAAACAATTGTGTTAGTTTGGTAAGAAATGAAGCTAAACTCTCAGTCCTCGATGGGGACTCGAACCCGGGCCCTGGCCGTAGTCTACTAGGCGCCGACGGTAACCATTCGTCTACTCGAACACGGTTTTACAGAGTGGCACGAACATAATATATAAACATCACAACAAAGTTATCATAAAGTGATCACAGATGTTTGAACAACAACAACGTTAAGTATTAAATAACATTGAACGTACCTGCTTGCTGCGGACACGACGACGACCGACATGGTGACGTGGCAAAACAACACTGAGCAAAACCCCCTCCACGCGTCTCTTCCGTATTTGAGGGGGGGGCGGCACTTCCTTCCGGGTGTGACGTGAGGCCACGCCCGCGAGGACGTGGAGCTTTCTTGAGTAAGACCCGGAAGCGGGTTACGTCACGGCTTATAAATAGTCAATACAGACATGAGTCCCCTTCCTGGCAGCGTCCTCAGTGGTCTAGCGGTTTAGACACCCGACTTTGAATACAACTTTATGTAACTTCACGGGTTCAAACCCCTCTGATGTTTTTCTCAATCATTGATTCACAATATACCAGAATGCACGTTTAATCATAATACATAAAGCAGACAGCCCTGTGATTAAACCTTCAGCATTACATTACACTGCAACCCCACTGTGGCTAATACCTTTTTATTCACAATGCCAAGTTATTGTACTCCTAATAATATATCATGGTGTAGTCTAGCTCTGGTTTGATTGATTGATTTAAATATTTTATTAATAGTTTGTAGAATTACAGTACATTTCAAGCACAAACTCAATACAAAGACTGTTAACTGTGAGTGGACGACCCAATTAAGCATTACACTTGTTTAAGAGGGTCCACATTGTTCAATTCATCAAAAGTCCACATTGTTCAATTCATCAAAAAACTACATTATTACAAACCTACATTATGTGGGATCCTTTAGCTTACAAACGGAGTGACATTTCTGGCCACAACGTGGGTGTCGCTGGGCTGTGGCGCTGCCAACTGACTTTTGTGTTTCCCTCTGCTTCATCACCTTTTAGTTCCTTTATTACAGCGAATCAAAGGTGTGTGAAATACTTCTGTAATTAATGACTTGCTGACTATCTCGCGATTTTAGCCTGGATTTAGTGTTCACGCCACATAGGCTATACATTGAAGACCACATAGGCTATAGCCTACATGAAGACCCGACTCCAGCAGCAGAACTGACAGGTAGGCTACAGTACCAAAAAAAAGCCCTATCTTGACCACAGAAACGCCCCTAAAAGACACGGTATCCTACCGTCGGTATACGTGTAACATAGTGTGTATAAATTGGCAGATTTTATTTTTTATTTTGCACGTCACTTTCTGACTTTCCAAAGGAAACGTTTCAATGCCTTATTGCTGTGTTGTTGGTGATTTGTGGATTCGTTTTTAGATCAATCAGGGATCTGTTAATAACTTAATACTGTACTGCAGTCTGCAGTTGTTCCCAAATCCACATTTGTTGAGCCCCCATTAGACCCCCATTAGACACTACTTGATATGTATCAAACAAATTTGGCTAATAATAAATTAATTAACATAATTTCAAACATTAAACCATTTAAACTTCTTCACCTGAACTGAACCAGCTCGGTGAAATAACTCAGTACTCAAAACATGTTAATTTATATCAATTTTATTTATAACTGCAAATGTCATGTAAATGTACAACGCACAAAATGTATGTCACCATAACCAAACATGTATTTCTACTTGATAAACCTTATTTATTGGAAGACGGAGCACTTGCAGCATGTATAGATTTTGAGTCTAATTTTGTTCTAAATAACCTGCAAATTGACAAATTGTACATAACTCCTGTACTGGACGCTTTATCGTATAGCCTAAAGTAAAGAAAATAAAGAACCAGACCACGTGATTAGACAAAAAGTCTCTGCAAGCTGATAAAAAAATAAATAAAATAAAACAGTTTCTTACCCAAACTTACAAGTGAAACTTCAGTAGTATTTAACCCATTCTGACCTGAGATCAGATTCATACGAGGTTTCCACATGGACACACACTGGTCTGATTAACCCATTCTGACCTGAGATCAGATTCATACGAGGTTTCCACATGGACACACACTGGTCTGATTAACACGGTTCTGAATGTGAAAATCTGACATTTCTATGTTCCGCATCTAGAGCCATACTGTAAAATAGATTCCAGCCTCACAAGAACTATGCATAGCCTACATTTCACCTGGGCTGGTGGTGATTCACATTAAATGCCGGCAAAGCCATCCATCCTTTAATCACTTGAAACATGTGAAATTATCCTTTACAAATGTTCAAAAACAGCCTCACAATGCTGTGTTGTGAGTTTGTAGATCAGCCATTTTTACAATTGAACATTGTTGTGCGACTAAGTGTATATATTATGTAGGACTTAAGAGGTTAATTACAAAATGATGTAACAATAACTGAACGACTTCTACAAACATCTGTCAAAGGCATCACAAACTAGAAAATTCGCAATTTAAAAAAATTGCAGAGTGTGGTTGCCGCAGTGGCTTACATATGCCCCTCCCACTAGTATTGCCAGCCAATTACAATTTCAAGTCACGCCTTAGATGCGTCTAAGTGATGAGGGCCCCTCCTACTAACTTCGGAAGACGATTACGGCCGAACGATACGCACTTTAAAAATTCTGCAGTTCAGTTTTAATTGGATGGGTCCAGAGATCACGTGTGCCGATTTCTGTGAGATTTGGACAAAATCTGTAGGAGGAAAAGCAAAAAGTGTGTTTTGGACAAAATTCAAAATGGCGGAAAATCTATCATGGCGGAAATGGGCGTGGCCTATATGGGGAGATGCGTCATGACCCAAGGAATCCAGGGAAAAAATAATTTTGATTTTACGACCTACGGTTCAAGAGTTATAAGCCAAAAGGTAAAGTGGGCTGTTATAGCGCTACCATGAGGCCGACCGATAACATTTTAGGGTTAAATAATTTTAGGGATAATGTTGAATTATCCCTAAAAGTTTTGTAACTATAGTGATTACAGTCTCCGAGGAACGAATACTTGAATGTGAATTTTTGCCTTTTCCCATTCATGTCAATGGGGAAATTTAATTCACTAATAAATTCATATCAATTAAACTATACAACATTTCTCTTAACAAAATACAAGCACACGATTCCCGATTTTTTCGGTCAATTTGACATATGGCTCAAGTGCGTACAGCGTACAGTGTGGGAGGTATAAAGCGTCAAAATAAAGACTACTCCAGTGAAATAATAAAGTGTCACAGTTACAAGAGTCTGGTTGCCCATTCGGGCAACCACACTAATTATTGAGAGAACAATTGTCAATTTGTACATATAATATTGAGATATTGATAATATTGTGTCTATAGCTGCTGAACATGCATTGACTGAAATGGTAAAGAAAATAAACAAAATCAGAGACCCATCTGACGTGAGTGGTGCTGTACTGTACTACTGTACAAGCCCTCATCCCTGACCTGTGTGTGTGTGTGTGTGTGTGTGTGTGTGTGTGTGTGTGTGTGTGTGTGTGTGTGTGTGTGTGTGTGTGTGTGTGTGTGTGTGTGTGTGTGTGTGTGTGGTGCTGATGTAGTCTGACATGTTTTGGTCACGAGTCACGACTGTAGAGACAGCAGAGCTATACACGGCTCACTCTAGCAGCACTTGGAGAGGCTATTGTAGCAAGGCTCAAAGCTGGTTGGCTGGAGCTCCAACTCAAGTAAACGCAGTCAGCCAGCTGTGTGTGTGTGTGTGTGTGTGTGTGTGTGTGTGTGTGTGTGTGTGTGTGTGTGTGTGTGTGTGTGTGTGTGTGTGTGTGTGTGTGTGTGTGTGGCTGCGAGAGAGAGAGAGAGAGAGAGAGAGAGAGAGAGAGCGAGCGAGCGAGAGAGCGAGTGTGTGTGTGTGTGTGTGTGTGTGTGTGTGTGTGTGTGTGTGTGTGTGTGGGGGGGGGAGGGACAGAATGGTAGCTAGATGCATTTCCTCTGGCTCTTCCTTTAAAAACGTGGAGACGGGGGAGGACAATGGAGCGGATGGAATCCATGGAGCCGATCTCGGCGTACTACACCACGGCTTACCCTGAGATCCATCCCGATAGCACTTACGGATCTGAGACCATGGAGAGCCCGAAGACTCCCGTCGCCCCTGCATACGACGAGGATTTAATGCACAAGGTACTGTGGGATAACTTGAATGGTGATTGGTGACTTGTCTAAAAATGCATAATGCTCTCTCCATGGTGCTGACCCTGAATAATGAATGATACAGTTCAGTTGGTCGGTTGCACTCAGCAGGCATTCACATGTGGCTTTTCACAGAGAAGATTGTCTCATTGCCTGTATTTAGGCCAGGTGGCGGTGCTGGATGTCAAGGCATCAAGGCAAACGTCAAAGAGGAGGAAGAAACATATCGCATTACTTTATTAAAGGCAAAAATGCAACGTTTCGACTCTATAGGTCAGGACTAGGTCCTAAGACCTCCATATTTTGGATATGTCAAGGCAGAAACTTTTAAGAATCCCGTATACGTATACGTTACTCCACGTAACCTGAGAATCTTGTATGGGGTCCACCGTCCATGAACATGTCCTTGACATGAAGATGTTTGAGAACCACTGTGTGCACTTTGACCAGCTGTCCCTTAAAATCTTGAACCCTCATATCATCCCTGTTCTGGGGTGAACATCCAGCAAAAACAAAACAGATCTACAAACTGGTGTATAGATGGAAATACTAGCAGACCGGCTAGTATAGAGCCCTAGGGGGACCCGCGTCAACCGAGAATATAGGGTTCAAGTGGTTTATTGGTTATTGACATTAGGAGTAGGCCTACTAGGTAGGCCACCATAATTGTGCGTGTCTGGGTGTGGACCAAACACTAAGTTTTCATTAATTCTTTAATAGCTAAAGACAGCATGGACAACCTGTCCAATTTAATGCTTCCTTTACAGCAGAGCATAAAACCTTTCAGTCCATTTTGACCCTTAAGCCTGGATGGATATATGGATTGATGGATGGACGGACGGACGGACGGACAGACGGACAGAGGGGTGGACAGGCTGACATGGATTAGTGTTTCTGAATAGGATGCCGGAACAGATTTTACAAATACACCAATACAGATTTGTGGTGCTCTGATTTATGATGGCAGACTGTGTTATGAATGATGAGATTGTGGATTTATGCTGAAGGATGAGAACTGAGCATACATAATCACCATATTAATATTTATCAGGGATTTCCTAGACAACAGTCATGAACGTTATGAACTGGGGCGAAACACTAAGGGAATATATAGTCAGATAACGGGGAGAACAGTATTCCATTGAGAGCTCTATACTATGGTTATGAAAGGCAATAAATTGCTTAAAGCTTTCCTGAAACATACATAATAGACTGTTACCCTTGGTGTTATCTGGAGCAATTTGTAAAGGGAAAATATTTATAATCCTACAAAGAGCATAGGTTTTGAAGTCCAACAGCAATATCACAGGATTTCAGTTGATCCATGAGCCAACAGGAACACAGCTGTCTCTTTCCCAACTGACATTACAGAGAACATAATTACATCATGCTACACAGTTTGTGGATATAAGATTGTGGGGGAGGGGTTATGCATCATCACCCCCCCACAAATACATGTGCACACATCACAAACACATACTGATGTTACTTCTACACTGCTACGTGTGTGTGTGTGTGTGTGTGTGTGTGTGTGTGTGTGTGTGTGTGTGTGTGTGTGTGTGTGTGTGTGTGTGTGTGTGTGTGTGTGTGTGTGTGTGTGTGTGTGTGTGTGTGTGTGTGTGTGTGTGTTCGTGCGTGCATGCGTGCGTGCGTGCATGCGTGTGTGTGTGTGTGTGTCAGTGTGTCAGTTATAGTGAGAAAGGGGTATGATGCTGTTAGTGCAATAACAATGGGTTAGAAATAAAAGTGAGCTAAGCTCATAACACCCCCCTGGGGACTGGAACTAATTAGCTGGAAACACGACAGAGAATTTGGGAATTTGACATGGAGTGTAAGTTGGAGCATACGGTTACTGTCTTTAGTGCAAATTATTCAAGTTTCAGATAGGTATTTCCAAATTTCAATACTTTTACTTCTACTCCATGTATCTCAGAGACAAATATTACTCTAAAAACTTTAGTTACTTTGTAGATTTTCATTGCGGTTGCAAAACATAAATTGACCACTTCAGCCCTGAGGCCCTGTACACACATATCAGACGAACATGCTCTGTGCCGTATGTGTTTCATGGCCGCCTCAATGCTTTTCCAATGGAAGTCACGTGGTTTGACCAACACTTGTGTTTGATGGGGGGAGGGGCAATCAAACACAAGTGTTTGGTCAAACCATGTGACTTCCATTGGAAAAGCATTGAGGCGGCCATGAAACTGAAACACAGAGCACAGAGCATGTTCGTCTGATATGTGTGTACAGGGCCTGGGAGAGAGAGAGCATGAACAGACAGGGAAAGGACAAGAGATCATTTGATTTGATTGCCCTCCAGAGTTCAGAGGCTCCTCCTTCCTTGGAGTCCAGTTGTTGTCATGGAGAGAAGCTGTCATGATGTCATTACAGCATGCTGGCAGCCTGGCACCAGAGCCGCAGAAGAAGAGAGTCGCGACACACTTTGATCTCACCGCAAAGCAGGGTGCTATGGGCTGTAGTTCCAAACATTGTAACTATCCCATTGAGATAGAATGAGCACCATAGTTCTATTGACTGACCCCTCTGATGTCCATTCTGTTATCCCAAAGCCCTTTTGAAATTCAACTTTAGTTTAAAATTTAATTAAAATTTAGTTTAGTTTAGTTTAGTTTAGTTTAGTTTATTTGCACATACAATTTAAAACATGGTAAGTAATGAGAAAAAGACTAAATACATTTAAATAGAAAGGAAAAAATCAAAACTGATGGAAAGGCAAAAAAAAAGGGCTTGTCGAGTGGCCTTCCTAAACCAAGAATGATTAAAATGTGTGTGTTTGTTTAGTTAGGCTTTTGAAGATTATTTAATTACAACCTAAAAGTAAAAGTTCAGACTCTTCAAAGATAAATAGTATAGTTTACAAATGTACATGTGTGTGAGACTGAGACGTAGGCCATGGTCACATCAGTGATTCAGTATAAGAATTTCTTTTACACTAATTTTATTAAAAAAACATGGACTCTGTGTTTTAATGTTAGGTTGTAACTTGTAAGGAGGATATTCCATAGTTTTACTGAAAAGTTTTTCTACTTGTTTATGTGCGTGTACATGTCGTGCATGTGTGTGTGTGTGTGTGTGTGTGTGTGTGTGTGTGTGTGTGTGTGTGTGTGTGTGTGTGTGTGTGTGTGTGTGTGTGTGTGTGTGTGTGTGTGTGTGTGTGTGTGTGTGTGTGTGTGTTAAAAAACAAACCTCTCGTCAACTCACAGTTCATGCATGTGTACTCATTTGATACTGTTTTTCTTAACTGAAATGTACTATAAGTGATGCATTAATACTACAATGAAAGCTTTAGAATCTGTTGATGTTCATATAGTACAATAGGGAACCCTGGTGACAAGCAGCACGTTCTTTCATGCTGTGTTTTATACATACAGTGGCATACCATGAAGGTTGTCTGTGTCCTTGAACTTGCTGTGTATCACATTCTGTCAGTGTTTAGCCTGTTACTTTGTCAAGAGCTTGTATGAATCATCCAGTTTGGCTCATTACTGGTCCATTTCGCTTAGTCATTGGACTATAAGAAAAAGTCCTCCTGCACACCTACAATGGACAGGTGTGTCGGATAACTGGAACTGAGAAGTAGAGAAAAAAGAATCCCGCACACTGTCTTCACTTGAGTTAAATTTATTGAGCAACGTTTCGGTCGTCAGACCTTCATCAGGCATCATGATGCCTGATGAAGGTCGTCATGATGGGCTAGTCATTGGACAAAATGCATTCATTATTTCTGTCCATGTATAGATTATATAAAACTGAAATGTATTTGAATATGACTACCGGTAGTGTAATGTACCGGTATGGTGTGTTTGTGACAGAATATTGGGGACAACTGTGTATTGTTGTGGTGGTGTGTGTGTGTGTGTGTGCGTGCGTGCGTGCGTGCATGTGTTTGTGTGACAGACTATCCTGGTTGGTGACAGTGGAGTGGGAAAGACGTCGCTGTTGGTGCAGTTTGACCAGGGAAAGTTCATCCCAGGCTCCTTTTCAGCCACTGTAGGCATCGGCTTCACGGTGTGTAGGCCTATGTATGTTTTTTCTATATCGACACTGTCGGGCAGAAACACTATTATTATTTAATCTATTTGATCTACAAGCTCCCAACGCATCGCGATACAACACATTGCGAGCTTGTTCATTGGCTGCCTTAGCTACTTTAATGACATGCCCAAAGTGGGGACAGATTGAAAGTGGTAAAGTAAGTTTGTCCGTGGATTTATTTTTCTACACATGCCTTACATAAAAGAAAAAGACCAAAAAAATTAAACAAATGAAAATTGGAAAGTATTAATGAGAGCTGCTGACCAAATAATAACTGCATTGGCTCCATTGGAACACAGCTTATTTTTTCCATTTCCCGAAAAGTAACAGTTTTAGACATACAAGTTTTCTGCCCGACAGTCACAATATGTGTCTCTGTTGGTGTACGAGTATTTTTGCATTGATGTAGTTACAAATAAATTGGACATTGTCCGGCTTCTAACACCTGTCCCAATTTTCCTCTATTTGCTGCCTCCCGCAGAATAAAGTGGTGACTGTGGACAATGTTAAGGTGAAACTACAGGTCAGTAAATCACTTCCTTGTGGACACTTAGTGGATTTCTGAAACAGTGACTTATTTCTGGCCTAGGTTTAGGGTTTTTATTTTAGGTTTAGGTGGCAAATCGTTTTGTGCTAGGGCTACACATTTGAGATGATATTTGGTGTCCCTATCAGTGGCAATGTGAATACACATTGGCATGTGTAATCAGTGCTGCGGTGTAAAGCTGCACTTAATGGTACACCACAGCTATGGCTGCGCCCAGGGCAGCCCTCTGTGGATTCGTCTATAATTATGGAGATGTTGTCGACTTGTCGTCACTGTCTTTACAGATTTGGGACACAGCAGGCCAAGAAAGGTTCAGGAGTGTGACACATGCCTATTACAGGGATGCACAGGGTGAGGAGAATCACTGACAAACAACTGTACTTTTACCTATAGGGAGATTTCTTTAAACAAAACATTTTACTGTTAATGTTTAATGTTATTAATCTATTCGTGTTGTATTCTTCATCCTATAAAGCTTTACTCCTGCTGTACGACATCACCAGCAAATCGTCCTTTGACAATATCAGGGTGAGTGAGTCATGATTGAGTCATGCCTATTTCATACTACATTGTTGTATGCTATAAATAGCCAATCTACAAGCTCACACAAGCTTTAAATTTATGTCATACAGCGTAATATAAATCGGGTTTCAGGCATGTGGCTCAGCCATGACATGTCACTGAGGAAGCTGAAGTTTCCTTCCTTCTTTCTTTCTTTCTTTCTTTCTCTCTTTCTTTCTTCTTCATTATCTCTTTTCATTAGGCATGGTTGACTGAGATTCATGAGTATGCTCAGACAGAAATAGTCATCATGTTGCTAGGAAACAAGGTGAGAGACTGTATGTATCATGGAATGCTTGGAAGGCAACAATTGGATTATTTCCATTTTCATCTTTTTCGTCCTCAAAACACTTCCTGTACAAATATCCCCACGCTGCTACAGTAATAGAACACACTGTACATACAGTAGGTATATGTGTTATTGTAATTCTCTCTGTTAGGCTGACATGGTAGGAGAGAGAGTGATCCGAAGAGAGGATGGAGAGAAGCTTGCCAGAGTGAGTTTATATTTACAAACCAGGATGGGCCAAAAAAAAAGCAGATCTACAAGCTCACGACGTATTACATTGCAATGCATTGTGAGCTTATAGATTGGCTGTGTGCAACACCATCATACTGTACCACTAGATATAAACCACTTAATTAAGCCTGCAATGCTCTATTATTGATTTTTCCTTCTTTATACTTAGGAGTATTCAGTCGCATTCATGGAGACCAGTGCCAAGACCGGAACCAATGTGGAACTGGTTTTCACTACTGTGGCCAAGTCAGTACAATATATAAAATACTGTCTTTTCAGACAATATTGCCCAAAGAATTTAATTGAAGTGTTCATTTAAAGCCTTAAAGGAGCACATCGCCCATTTTCAACCTTATCTTAATAATGGTTATTATAATATGGCACCATTTCCATCTACTTGCTCTTGGACAGTTCAGAAACCTGCCTACCAGTGACATCATCAATAGGCAACTTTGGTAATTTCAAACAAGATTTCAAACTTCCTTTTTTGCTAGAACAATAATGTTTCTATTATAGTGTGCTAACTTTCCAGGAAAAGGAAGCCTGTAGTTTCTATTAGCCTTGGACTATTAACTGTTAGGCAGGTTTCTCAATAGTGGCATCTTATAATGAGCATTAGTTAGGACAAATTATAAGTTACGGTTGACATTGGGTCAAGTGCTCATTTAGCTTTTTTGGTCCTGTACTATGTTGTTCTCTCTCCTGCAGGGAACTCAAACACAGTTCAGTCCAACAGTCCAACGAACCCAAGTTTCAGATCCATGAATTAATTGATGTACAGAAGGAGAATTCTGGCTGCTGTAGCTATTTCTAAATCTTCTCTCCTTGTCGATGTTCTCCCGAGTCCTCCCCTCCTACGCTTGCCAGTGCCACCACTTTGTGTGAACGAACTTTGATGAGTACAGACTCAAAGAGACCCACTGTGAGCAACCGGAGATTCTCATCACAATTCATTCCCTGCTTCCAAATTGTGATATTTTCCATTCTGGGGACGAGAATACCATGCAAGTCCGAAACCAATTTGCAAGAATGGACAATGGAGAGTAAGTACAGTTCATCCACAAATCAGTACCATAAACAAATAAAGAATGCAGAAGTAAAGACATACATGATTTCATCTTGAGAATGGATCTATAAAAATGTGGTCCCATTCAACAACAAAAAAAGAAAATAGTGAAGGAGTGAAACAGTGAAATTGACTGCTACAACTTCAGGTGGAAACTTAAAGTGTCACTGAATCTTCTCTGGATTGAGACAAAGGCCATACACTGTGTTATGGATATTATTTAGTGCCAAGTGAATGGACTGACCCCCCCTCTGTCTATATGATCTGAGCTCTGTGGTGTTCACTAGTCACTTGTTTTTTCTTGATCCACTGCAGACAGCTGCTCAGTCACAGACTCACTCACACACAGGAAGCTCAGGGACATATTAGTCACACTGAGTGTGCAAAACAAATGGGTTTATAGTGCTTGGCAGGCAAAGCTACGAAGCTCGGACTGTAGGCTTTGAGTTTATGTTTTCAAGCTTATAATATGGTTTAAAAACAATAATATGACAGGATGTTTTGGTGATGTCAAACTAGAACCAGAAATGTAAATTTAGAATGAAATGATAAAAACCACAGTAAAGGTGGTTGCACACTGGACGCGTTTTTCGGAAAACCGATGGAGAAACGCAGCTAAAAATCCAAAAAACTGTGTGCAGGGACCTTAAGTGATTGAACAGACTTATACATCTAACACAACACCTAATCGAATATGAACTACGTACAAGGGTTTCCATGGATGTGTCCAATTTATATGTCATAATCATATGCCTCTTTCAAATTGTCCACAGTGTAAACACTTTTACACACAGATTTAGCTTAACAATGAGGATTCTGTTTGAATGCATCGTTGAATGTGTTTCGACAACCTTTGATGTTGTGCTTTGACATGCATGTTATATTTGATTCCAAGAATTTGTATTTTTCTGTCTTTCATTGTCATGTTAGGACATCCTGTATGAGTTGCGAGAGTTGTACTGATTTCTATATGTTCTGATTGTGAGACATATTTTGAAATTTACTTATTTTACTACTGCATTGCATGGTACAAAATCTCTGCGCAGGCTGGAGTGCACACAGTGCACATTGAAACCCTCTCGTTACAAGATGTGTGTCTGATCTGATTTTCTTAGCTGTTGTATAGTGCTTAAATTGCTTTAGGCATATAGTGCTTCATTTTGCTTTGAATACAGACCAAGAGGTATTATTGCTTTGTTTTTGTTCAACATGCAAATACAATGCACTTGGAATTACGAATACGATGCTTTGCTGTAATCATAGTGCAGTCTGCAATGTTCAGGTTTTACTCTTTATAAGACAGCTTGTGAAATTTCTGGCCGCATGTTAACATGAAATACATATTGACACCAGTATGCAATTATGGATGAAATATGGTCCTCTATGAATATTTTCAGGGTATGATCAAAAAATCTTTATACAAAATACGGTAATCGGTTTAGGTTGCTTGGGCCTGTTGACGTATTTTAATACAAAACAAATAAGTAACTTGGCAGTTATTTAAATATTGTATACATAATTTATTTGTTTGTTTTATCATAATACAATTTACCAAAAGAAAAAAAGTGACATACTCTATGCTGCATAACAATAAACTATTTCTGAGGCTCATCACCACACTTTCTAGTACATTCCTAACATTCGCACCATACCCCAAGATAGTATCAAGTGCAAATTGCAATGCACTTGACTTTATGTCAGTCAATAGCAGTGTTGATTAACTAACACTACGTAACTTAATATATTACGTAATATATTACCGGAATACAGTAACCAATACATTACTGAACATTTCTTTTTAAATATATTCTAAAAATCTTTCTATATTACTGCATTACTTTCTGTCTGTCTGTCTCGTTGCCCGTGGCTCTGTCTTGTGACATTATGTGACAACTGCAGAAGTTAAAGAATTACGTATTTCCGCTCCCCACTAATAGTTCTCAGGTCTGGTGTTTGTCCTCTTGTTTATTAGCTGGCTTTTACATTTTACACACAATCATATTGGCGTAAAAAGGGGGAGAATATTGCTTTTTACTAGGCAGTATTTGCAGAGCGACTACACTTGCTTTATCTTGCATTACACACTGCAGTGGTGGAAAGTAACAAAGCACATTTACTCAAGTGCTGTAGTTAATACAACTTTTACTTACAGTACATAGGCCTACATCTTCTCCATCCCAGAGGCAAATCTTGTTCTCAACAAATAAAATCAATCAATCAATCAATCGATTTTTCAAGGAGAAAGGGATTGGTGCACATTTGGATCTCATGCTTAGAATGTCTTGTGTCAAGATGATTTGAATAGAAATGTGTTTCATTCCACTCTTATTTAGTCTTGTAATAAAATGTCTATCTGCATATGGGGATGCAGTCATGACGCTTTTGGAAGGGCAGCATCACCATCAGCCTAAACTGAGGAGACTGAAGCAGTTGAGTCCTGTCGTCACCATTCTCTGGGTTACGGTATACAGGTATGTCAATGTTATGTCATGTATGTATGTCAAATGTTGATTCTGGAAGGTTATACAAAATCTAGCATGTTTTCCTATATAATGCCTAATTTGCATAATTATTTAAATGTGAATTTAAAATGTGTCATCCAATTCACCTAGGTGAAAATAACAAACAGGAATGTGTGATAAGTAAATACCGGTATTTAAATAAATAAAAACTCCTGTGGAAGGGTCATCATATACGGTACTTTAGTTTAAACTCCTGGGAACTCAGATTAGGTAATCATAGCTCAAATTTGGAGCTCTGGCTCATGGACTTCCGACTTATTTTGGTATTGCCATAACACCTGAATGCAGCCTGACCACTGACAGTAATGTAAACCAACCAGAATCTCAACTGAGAATACAGGTTCTGTTTCAAGCTCCGTCTATAAAGAGACACAATTTGGCCATGCAGTTCAAACCTGTGACCATACCCTTTTCAATAGCTATTTAATAGGTCTGTCATTCAGCTACTACTACATGTGTATGTGCCTTTATGTGCGTGCAATGCATGTGTTTGTGTGACACTGACAGTGACAACCACAAGAGGGCATTGTTATATCAAAGTCAGAGCTTTATAATAAGTTTGGTCGTTTGGAAAATAGTCGGAAAAGAATCAAGAGCCGAGACAAAACGCTGTATTTACATCTACACATTACATTTTAGATTTTATTTGCTGTGTTTGACATACACGTTCATTGGAAAATTAAGCACTATGATCATGATGAGTGTAGATGTACAGTAGGCTATAGGCTACTGTAGCCTGTAGGGCAAGGGCAATGGTTCTCAAAGTGGAATTGATTGATTGATTGATTGAAATATTTATTAACAGTTTGTAGAATTTACAGTACATTTTAAGCACAAACTCAATACAAAGACTGTCAACTGTGAGTGGACGACCCAATTAAGCATTACACTTGTTTACAACAGGGTCCACATTGTTCAATTCATCAAAACATTTAAAGACATACAACCATTTAGAGACATACAAATAGACATTTCTATGTAGTTAAAGAACAACAGGAATTCATCATATGGGAAGCAAAAAAGGGAAAATATACAAGCACTGGGAAAATATACAATATACAGTGAGGGAAATGGGGTGGGGGGGATTCAGATTTTACAGAGGCCAGTTTCGAATTGCAGCCATCCGAAACTGGCCTCTGTAAAATCTGAATCCCCCCCACCCCCCCACCCCATTTCCCTCACTGTATATTGTATATTTTCCCAGTGCTTGTATATTTTCCCTTTTTTGCTTCCCATATGATGAATTCCTGTTGTTCTTTAACTACATAGAAATGTCTATTTGTATGTCTCTAAATGGTTGTATGTCTTTAAATGTTTTGATGAATTGAACAATGTGCACCCGCTCCAGCGAAACGATTGATAAGGGAGAAAAACATCTTAGATTAGACAATTTCATGATGTAGTAGGAGGACAAGTAGGTAGGACTAGGTATGCAGCCGCCAGCACTTGCATTGGTCGTTTGATGAAGGCAGAAGGTTTAACCCTAAACGAGCTCACTGATTGGTCTTGTTACACGTCAGTTATGTAAAAGTCACCGCCTGCTTCGAGAGGCGCGACACAGCAGTAACTTAAGCCTGGGACCGAGGCTACAGCAGCAGCCCTGGATCACATGTGATTGTGAATAGCGGCGGCTTAGCGCAACGACAGGGTGAAATTGTTACAAGATTGCAACATACCGTAGTTTCGGGGAGGATCTATCGCTCCATTAGCAACAGCGGAAAGTGAAGGCTGTCAGGAAGTTGTGGTTGTGGAGGACTGCGCGCAACAGGTGTCAGCCAGCTCAGCTCAGCTGTACATTTGTTTTATATAGTCTACCAAAGAAGTCGCTGAAACGGTTCGGGACACACGGTTTGGGTCTGACTTGTCCAACAACATGTCAAAACTCCGACCCAGATTTTGTTCTTTAGAAAAGGGGCCGAATGGCTACGGCTTCCATCTCCACGGGGAGAAGGGCAAGACCGGCCAGTTCATCCGGCTCGTGGAGCCCGACTCTCCGGCCGACGCCTCGGGTCTGCTGGCCGGCGACCGGCTGGCGTTCGTGAACGGCGAGAACGTGGAGGGCGAGAGCCACCAGCAGGTCGTGGGCAGGATACGAGCCACCGTCGGGGAGCTGGAGCTCATCGTGATGGACCCCGAGATCACGGAGCTCCTTAAGAAACACAACTTGCTCTGCCGCAAGGAGTTCGTCACGGAGGGCATCCCCATGTCCAGCGGCGAGTCCGACCACGGCGACGCACAGAGCAACGGCACCCCGCGGGCGTCCACGTCCTCCCCTTCCCCGAAGGGCTCCCCTGCTCCATCGGAGAACGGAGAGGTCTCCCTGGAGAGGCTGAGTGTGAGCTCCAAGGTAAAGTATTAATAGTGTTTTCATTTGTTGAATTTGTTTCCCCCCACAATTACTTTTTTTTTTGATTGATTGAAATATTTATTAACAGTTTGTGCAATTACAGTACATTTCAAGCACAAACTCAATACAAAGACTGTTAACTGTGAGTGGACGAACCAATTAAGCATTACACTTTGTTTACAACATGGTCCACATTGTTCAATTCATCAAAACATTTCATCAAAACATTTGACCAAAGTGAAGCGCGTAGTAGCTCTCTGGTCCATAGCGTTAAAAGGGGTTCTTCTAAAGTTTAGATAGTTTCGTACAGTTTACTTTAGAATCTAAACTCTATGGACCCTCACCAAGCCATGACATGTGTTTTCCCCTTTCCCGATTTGAGACAGGGTGTTAGGGTCAAAGGGTGTCTCTCAGATGTAAGAGGATGTGTGTGTACCAGCCCCTAAGGTTACATGACAATTTAATGTATGTAATGTAATGTAGGCTATCTATCCCCTGCTTAGTAGCCACTTCCAGTGCCACTAAAGCCAGTAAAATGGCAGAGAGGCTCAGACAGATGTGAGATCATGTGACACAAAATACTTTCAAAAGTATAAAGCGTCTCCTATATGGATGTATAACTATATCTTACAAGAAAATGCACAATCTTTGTATAGTTTAGTTTCACAATAGTATTACTCAAAGTAACAGCTCTGTTTACACGTTTATTTTCTTGATTGTTTGTTCCATTTTTGCTTTGGCAGTGTAAATGTATGTTTTCTCATGACAATAAAGCTCATTTGAATTGAAATTGACACAACATAGCAAAATAATAACATGATATAGGCCTACCAAGTCCTGGCGAACAGATTCTTTGTGATGTAATAATAGTCTGTAAAACTCCAGACAATTCCTCTTTGAGCTCCTGTTCAGGTTTGGCTTGTCAGACCAGAAGCTATGCTTCTTTGATGTAGGTCATCCAACTGGAATGTCAGTCTCATCCAATATTCCCATAACTATTGGTGAGGATTTGTTATTAATATGGGACTAAAATAGTGCCTAGTTGTTGTTACACAGTCATCACCACATTTTCTGTATGTCCAGCCTAAATAGTTTTGAGAACATAATAGAGAGGCTTGACTTAATTCAGGTCCGTGGCAGCATGTCACCGTGTCTGTCTGCTTCTCTGTCAATATGTGGTTTGTACTGATGGCATTTGCTGAAGGACATGCAAAGTTTAGGGTTTACCGCTAAGTCAAAACAACAGCCATGCATGGCTGTCTGTCTCAGCATCTCTCTTAATTAACCTTCACATCCAACCAAATGCCAGCTCCCAAAGGCGTCTCTGCGGTGGGCATTAGAACACCATCCAGGTTCATTCACGGCCACCAGCGCTGAACACTCGTATCAGATGTCGGGTACTTCTGACACATGTCGGTTGGCTAGGACAAATGAGGAATTTGAATGCTACTTTACTTTACAGTAACTCATTCATTACTGCAAAGTGTCTCTTTCTTTAGACAAGCAAAGGATTCCATTGTATGAGTTTATTCAGCCATGGGTTTGCACAGGTCACCAAGTCAATTAGAGGTTGTTGATTGGCTATGTAACCATGTTCACTGGTTAAAGGTCTGGGACCTGGGTGATTATTTTGTAGTTGCACAACAGCAATAAAAATTGCTTTTCTTATGGCTCTGTGTCGTGCATATCTTTTAGAATGTGATACTGCTCCCAGTTTAGTTTAAGGCTTTTATGATCAGGTTGTTATCAACTTGCCTGCCTGTTTTTTGCTTTGACAACACGCCGCAAATCGACACACAGATTGATCGGCATGTTCAGGTTGGGGTAGGCATCATTGGCCGGGTTATTGTGTGGGTAAAATAGGCTTCTCTCTCTCCCTTCCTGTCTCCTCTCTCTTGCGGATCTCTGGACTGATGTCACACACAACCTCCCTCCCTCTCTCCCTTCCTACATCTATTATTACATTTGGGAGAGTTCCGCCACATATTTGTGCCCATGGAGTGCACAACTTTGTGCAGCAGTTCAGGTGGCCAAGTCATACACCATGCGGAAGTGCCGCTCACGCCTGTGCTTTGTTGCCGTGATACGTCACTGTCTTGACCACTGCTTCTTAACCCAGCGTTGTGGGCTCTACTTGGTTTGTCTCTCTTATTCACAGAGAAAAAACAACAATGCGGAACAACACGCAAATAACAGTCAGTGACCAAAATTCAATTAAAAAAGCACGGTTTGTGTGTGTGTCTCAGTGTCTCTCACTCGGACAGACGGACACACGATATTCACGGAGAAACAACACGGACCGCTTGGCGTTAGCGGCGTGCAAGATTTTAGTCTCTTTACATTTGGCACAGGCTGTCCGAAAACCTGATTTTAAAAGGCTGTTTTACAGTTAAAAAAAAAGCTGTGTTTACAAACAGCACGTTGTGAGCTTCGGTCGGGCTCTAGTACATTCCTCCCTGATGGGTGACTTGGCAGAGCTGGTCCACTCACCTGATACAGTACATAGTACATACCTTTCCTACTAACCTCCCAATAGGTTTCTATTTAATGTAATCTACTGCCGGATTACAATACATGAAAATAGCCTGAAAGTGTGGAGTTATCACAACATGTTTATTTTTACTCCTAAAATAAACCTTTATGCCTTTACAAATAACAGTTTTTTTAATTATTATTATGCTCTCTGTTGCAAACTACTAAAACTGTAAACACTGCACATGTAGCAGTCAAAGAAAAGCATCTTTGCCAGTTTTAACCACTTAAAACCCTTTACTTGCGTTGTACGATAAGCTCACAACTTGTGAATCTGTTTTTGCTAGATTTGAGTTCTCACATTCCCAGTTTGACAAAAAGTTAACTGTGCAGGAATAACTAAGTCTATGTAGAACTTACTACTGAAGAAACTCGATCCTACAGTTCACGTGGTGTTTGATAAAAGCATGAGCCAAGTGAACATGTCATCATATTATGGTAACATCCTGGCCTCTGGTGACTCAGTCCACTGCCAGCTTGACGGCAGTCCATTGGTTGCCATGGAGATTTCCCACAGCAGAATGAGGCATTGTCCACAGTGTTTGCCTGGGGAGAAAGGGACTCGGCCGGGGAGGAAAGGAGAGAGGACTCTCACGCCTCAGCAAGGAGGCCACGCTGACCCTAAAATGCCTACACCCCCCCCACTCACACTTAACACTGCGTGTGCGCATGTGTGTGTGCGTGCGTGCATGCATGCGTGCACGCAGGAAGGGGACTGAGTCGACTGACCACTGTGGCCAGTAGATTAAACAGCAGTTTGTTCTCTACTTGAAAACATTTAGACTGAGTGACTGAATGACAAGGTAGTGTGAAGCAGATTAATGAGGACTCTTTGTTTAAAAGTGAATTGGTGTTTGTTATTATTATTTTGAGGGATTTCTTTATTATTATATTTAGTTATTCAGGTAGAATGGTAGAGAGACAAGAAACTGAGGGCAAGGAGAGGGTTGGATCATCAAGTTGAAATTGAACCTGGAATGTTGCAGTTATGTTGTCATCTATCTACACACATAACACAACCAAATCTTGGTTATTTTGAACACAGAAGACATTGACACAGTGACATTATATTGTCCTTGATATATTTATAATGGACTCTTTGTGACTCCATGAGCACACATAGTGAGTGACCGAGAATGTGGAGAACTTTCGACTTCAGACTTGCAGACCTTGAGGCTGGTCTTGCTTCACCAAGCTTTCTCCTTGAGGTTGCACAACACTCTTATCAATTGGCACAACATTTGATCTGTCATTTTATTGAAAATAAAATAATAAAGCTGTCTTACCTCATACAGTCTATTGTATTGATGGTTACATAAAAGTCTACATTTCTGGATTCAAGTTTCACTTAATCGGGCCATTTTATCCAGGGGAGTTGTCTTTGCCAACCGGTTTCCATGGAGATGCCTTCCCAAATAAACCCTTTTAAGGGCGTTTGGCATCATATGACCAAATCCTCCTTAACTTTAAATCACAGCTTCAACTGTGATATTAAGCTGTCCCCCCCCAGACAGCCAGCAGAACTGTCAAGATTAGCCAAGGCCTGTGACTTGACAGGGATATGATGGCATTTAGTGAGAGTAATTATTAGTGTCTTTGAAGCTGCTCTCTCTCTCTCTCTCTCTCTCTCTCTCTCTCTCTCTCTCTCTCCATCTACCCGATGCAGTACACTTATTAATATGATTAAATATTGAATCATCACTGTTAGTGATTCATTTTGTATGAATGAATGAACCATTGTAAAGCGCTTTGAGCACTTGGAAAACCGCTATAAAAATGCAATTCATTATTATTATGCAATACCTCCTCTTGTCAACCTCACAAAGAACATGCAGTAATGCTGGTCTCTATACTGCCTCTGCCTGGTCAGCCAGGGTGCCTGGCCCGATGGAGGGGAAAGGAACTGGTTGGAATAACGTGTTCCTTCCATACAATACGTCCTACCCCCGGCCCGGTAGTACCTCCCCTCCTTTCTAGTGATAAGAAGCGTCCTGCTCACTCCTCATACGCATAAAAGGAAGCATGACCTCAGGTCAGGGCCAGGTTGACAGAGGGAGTGTTGCACCCAGGATTACAGTTTAGGCGATTGGCACCAGGTGAAAAATAAAAAAATGTAGGGAAACAAACAAAAAAGAACACAGCAGTGGTCCTAACTCCTAACTACAGTACACTTAGACTAACTACAACCATATTATATTAACATAATAACATACTATACATACAGATTGTTAAACATAACATTTCATTCCGTAATTTGCAGCTTCATGCCATATTTGTATACTGTACATTGTTGGTATGACATTTTAATTATAGCTTTTAGTCAATGGATGGGTTGTGTAACTGCCATTATGACACTTTCTTTGTACACAAAAAAGCGTGCGCACAGCCGCATGCACGCACACACGCGAGCACACACACATGACAGAATCACTGTTCACTGTCAGTTCACTGACAGT
Organism: Protomyctophum parallelum; assembly: GCF_964188405.1. NCBI lineage: Eukaryota > Metazoa > Chordata > Actinopteri > Myctophiformes > Myctophidae > Protomyctophum > Protomyctophum parallelum. Next base: position 22,405,463 of record NC_139719.1, on the reverse strand, counting down.
AGAGTGAGAAAACCACTTCCTGTCTCCTTCTGTGTGTGTGTGTGTGTGTGTGTGTGTGTGTGTGTGTGTGTGTGTGTGTGTGTGTTTGTGTTAGTTGGTAATGACGTTTCCACCAATGTAGTCTGATCATCATCACACCCTCTCTCAGGCAACAAAAACAGCTGGTACATGTAATCATGTTCATGACATGTGCCAAGAGCCACGATGCCATATCTTTGGATCCAATCACAATTTTGGAGAGTCCTAGTTCCCAAACAGTTGGTCGGGACCCATTTGTGGGTCGCGGACCAATTTTTATGGACAACATGTGGTCCATTGTATATTCTACATGTGACATCTACTCACCCAGTCTGTCTGATTTGCCTGGTGGGTACTGATATACAGGAGTCAACAGGACCACTACCTGATGTACACCACTCATGCATTGCAAACTTGTTGTCATTACCATTTTTTGTTTTACAGTGTTAGGGAAAGTATTGGCAAAAGTAGCCTACTAATGGGACATTGTAAACTAAATGATTACTATTAAAAAATATTCCTTTTTCTGTGTTGAGTGAGCAACAGTGGTTGTTTGCACTATGCATTGCAATATGGAATAATAATATATTATGGGATGAATAGAATTGTGAATGTAATATTTTGTCACAGTAAAATCATTGTAAAAATATTACCCAGTATTTTAAAATTAGGTGGTGCTCTTGCTAATTAAAATAACAAATATTACTGTCACTGTCAAGTTTAAACGTTATTACTTATTGATATTAGATTTATCCATTTCCATTTGTACAACATTCTCATTTATCTGTGCTGTTGACTGTGTCATACGGCGAGGTGGTTGTGTAATGATTGATATCGAGGTGAGGCAGCGTGGAGTCCGTGGACTAACTATCCTAATCCTGTACGGTGTACTTTCTCAAGTTGAACATTATTTCAGGAGTCATGTGCAAGTGTCGAGAGTGTCACAGTGCATGTAATGGACTTCTCTATATTGCTGAGCCTATAAAAATGGTTTATTAATTCAACGTTTCGATCACTGGGATCTTCTTAAGATCCCAGTGATCGAAACGTTGAATTAATAAACCACTGTGGAGCTGAGTTTTTCATACCAGTGTTGCGGACTCTATTTCTTCCTCCTGGGGGTAAAGACTCCCCATTTCCTCCACAATATAAGTAGGAAATAGGAATGCACCGATATGGAAATTCTTGGCTACCGATGGTTAAAACAACAATTCAGCCGATACTGATACCGATATTACTTTATTTCGTTTGTGTTGTTTTTATTTCCCCCTTTTGTGGCAGGGAAACAAATACATCTTCAATACAAGAAATAAATGTTCAGAATCTACAACTTGCAGATAACCAACACACCAACATAACAAACAAACAAAATGTAAGCTTAATATCAACAACAGAGAAAATATCGGCTACTACTGCCATTGGTTAATGTCAGTTTGTTTTTATCTATATTTTCTGATCCCATCACAGACATGTCAAACCACATTCCTTTCTTTCTATCATTGGGTTACGCCTCGGATGAGGTAAAAAAAATTTTAGACCTGTGAGACAAAACAGAGACAAAACAAAAGCATCAACCTTTAGTTGAACTTGAAGGTTGTTGTTGTGTACGCAAGTTAGAAATCATTATGGAGTGATTAGTGGTGGGTCCGAGACCTCACATTTTACTAGAGCAAGCCATAAAGCCATTAACCTTTGATATCGGACCGTGTTAGCGGGAATGTTTGCTGTTCCTGCCTTCTGCTACTGGTGCTGGAGCTTTAACAGACCTTAGTCAGCCCGAGCACCATGTGATGAAGTCTCCTGGACAGTGGAAAAGACACAAGCCAGAGGCACTGAATAAGATATAGTATCATCATGTCAAACAAAGCACATCCACACTTGGCACTGCAGCTATTAACCACTTAAACCCTATACTCTAGTCTAGTTGACCGGTGTTCCCCACTTCCCAGGGCTCTATACTTGGTGCCAAATCCTGTTGCTGAAAACAACAGATCTACAAGCTCACAACACATCGCAACGTGATGCGTTGGTGAGCCTTTAGCGTTTTAACGTTCGCCCCTCAGAATAGGGAGGCCAGGGTTCATTGAATAATCAATATGAAGTTTGTTTTTCTTTCCCACATGGGAGATGTTGTCTAGATGTGTTGGTGGAATAGGAGAGCCATCCTTCACTGGAAGTTTCACTTTCTGGACAGTGTGCAAACGTGCAAAGTATGTTTCAGAGAAAACAACTCTGAGAAGTACCACTCATTTGGACCGTAAGCCAAAGATTTCCATCCACAGGATTGAGTTTAACACGCTGCCTCCAACGTTTTGAAATTTCAGAGCAGATTCTATTGTGTGCTTACCTCTAACCTGTGTTTTTTCTGCTTGACCTAGATTTATTTTGAGCAACAGCAACACGCAGAGAGCAGAGTAGGTTAGACCTGTGGTTCTCCATGTGGGGTCTGGAGAACCCCAGGGGTACTTGGTGCTCCACAGCTAAATTGTTTATATTTTGGAAGTTAGGAACCAAATGAAACCTTACAGGTCTGTACTCTGTAACTCTTGACAGTGTACAGATGGAACCAAACGCACCCATAAGGGTCCCTTTGGTGTTCCACTGTCAGAGTTATGGGGTGTCTCTCTCTAGGTCGTCCTCAGAGGAGCCCTCCATCATCGCTTCCAGTCATCCCGGTATTTACATTGCGCTCCTGCGTCGTTCTTGAGTACATCCACATATGTTTGTGTGGACGGACGTCCTCGCGAACGATGCCCGTGTGTTGCTTCCCACAGCACCAATTTGCTGGCTGGCAGTTCTTGATGTCTTTGGCAGTGTCCTCCTATAGTCTCATTCTCCTGGCTCACCCTTGGTATTCCCTCATACAGGATCTTGTTGAAACAATACACTCTTGCAAGTTGCTGATGTCGAGTACTGTACGCAACATTCTGGTGTAGCACCCGTCTAGAGATTTGTGCAGGGTTGGCTTCAGGCTCTAGCATTCCCTGCCATATAGAAGAACAGACTCTACCGTTGCATAGAAGAAGCTGAATTTGATTTGACGGGGGAGGTTAGAGTTCCATACATCTCGTTCAGGGCCCTCCATGGCAAGTGCCTTCCTCACTTGTGTCTGTGGCCTATCATGTATACTGAAGTGGGGGTCCTTGAACTAAAAGAAATTGAGAACCACTGGGTTTAGAGGACACGGTTGTGGCCCCAAACAGACAATGGGTGACAAGGCTCAGAGCAATGGTACCATTAATGAGCCTGGACACATTGATTCTAATCATCAGTCCATGAAACCCACTTAATCAAACGCAATCCTATCGTCCCTGCTCTGGGGCATACATCCGGCGAAAATAACAGATCTACAATACAAGCTCACAAGCGTGTTGTGAACATTTAGATCGACTATTTATATACAGTATATTTGTTGTAGGAGGAGAAAAAAGGAGTGGAGCAAGTATACTATAAATGGAGCCCGAGGAGTCCCTAGTGAACCTGTAAGTGATTAACAAAGAATGATAATCTACAGCCTTACTGCATTTCGGAAATGCTGATGATGCCAATTTATGTTATGTTAGCATACTTTTATGTCACGAATAATGCAAAGAAGTCCATTAATGATCTCATGCTGTGGACATGTACCCTTTTTATAGCCTGTAATTCAGGAAAACACACATGCGTGCAGTGTGCACACAAGCACGCACAGTACTGTATGTGCCAGATGGGCCGATGGCTGTTATTTTCTCCTCATGGAGCCTATAGGCTGGCAGAGGCTTGTCTGTATTTACCCACTCATCTGTAAACGCCACTGCAGCCATGTTCAGGAAGGGACCAACTACAAATGACTGACAGTTTTGGCCCATCTCTAGACGGTCAATGAAGGGCAGTTTGTATTGTTGCAAACTGCTTGCTACTGGTTAGTCAAGGTTTAAAGTGAATATAATTAGACTATCGTTTGTTTCCCAAACCTAACCGAAATGGGTTGCAAGTAAAAAAAATAATCTTTCTTTCTTTGTACAATCTCTTATTATTGGTTTTTTTTCTCCATATTACTTTTCTTTTCTTTTCAGAAAAAAAATTAAGAAATTGTCAGAAATGGTGAAGATCTACAATCTCACATGTCACAATGCACTGTGAGCTTGTAGATGGCCTATTTTATTTCACTATTTTGGAAGTAGGCTTAAAGGACAACTTTAGTTTTTTTCAACCAAGGTTCATGTTTTAGGTTGTCATTAGAGAAACTAAAAGGTGAGTGTTAATTTTCTTTCATTTGCTGCTTTCTTTCGTTTTAGGGATTTTAGCAGTTTTTGACAGGGGGGCGGGGGCATTCGAGCATGGGGCTAAATATGTATTTCTTTACAAAATATTATGGCGATCTTCATTTTTTTATTATTTACTATAGTCCTAATAAACCCAAGAAATTACATCTGACCACAAAAGATCACGGGATCTATTGAATGTGACAAACTGACATATTGAGCCTATACACACAGTATAAGCCTTCCCCCAGTAGGTAGATCACATTCAGTAGATCCTGTGATCTTCTGTGGCCAGATGTAATTTCCTGGGGTTTATTAGGACTATAGTAAATAAATCACCATAAAATGTTGTAAAATAATACATATTTAGCCCCATGCTCGAATGCCCCCGCCCCCCTGTCAAAAACTGCTAAAATCCCTAAAACGAAAGAAAGCAGCAAATGAAAAAAAATTAAGACTCATATTTTACTTTCTCTAATAACAACCTAAAACATGAACCTTAGTTGAAAAAAACTAAAGTTGTCCTTTAAGTAGTTAATTCATTTTCAGTTTTGTATGTCTGGGTCCTGTTTTGAGAACTATCACAGAGTAAAAGTGAAACACCGTTCAGCACAATCTTCATAATAGATAAATACACAAACGGACAGAACAGAATTATAATTCTTATTATAAAAATCATCAAATCAAAATTATATATATATACAATTAGATATATGTTTTCATGGAGCCTGTGGCCCGGCCCAACTAGACTAATTAGCATAGGTTTTAGTCCTGGCCAAAATATCAGGTCTTGTTTGCAGAATTTGAGAACTCTGGATTCACTCTACAGAGAAAATAAATGTTTAGTGTCTTTTAAATCCTGACATAAGTTGACACTTCAAAGAGCCTAGTAGCCCAATTTTTTTCATTCATCAAGAGGAGACCGCCGGCAACCATTCCTTCCTCTCTTCTCTCTTCTCCCTTCTCTCCAGCCCCATGCTGGCCCCTGTCACAGCGCCCAAGCTCCTGCACTTCAGGGGGTCTCGTCTCAGTTGCCCACAGTGGCAGATGATGGTAGGCGTATAGAGAGAAAGAGGCCTCAGTTCCTGATCTCCAGCCAGCTGTGCAGAGATGTAGGGTCCTATTTTTGGCAGTGCTAATTTAAACCCCTTATCCATAAACTTCATGACCTTTTTTTTACTATTTAGATTTTCTTTTTTGTAATAAAAAGTGTATCATCATACGTCACGTTCCGTGCTCAGCCAATCAAATCATCGCTATGGGGTACACACATTGCTCAGGCAATCAAATCATCGCTATGGAGTACACACAAAGCTGGGCATAGTCGGGGCTAGCACCCCTCAAAAATAAGGCAATGAAGTTTAGGGATAAAGGGTAAGGCACTGACGAAAATAGAGCCTGTCGAGTTTACCACACCAACAACTTATAACACTTCTAAACAGGATGAGTCATCTTCAACATGACTTTATAAGTCATTTAGCTTTAGGCGTTTCGACTTTGTAGGGGCAGGAGCCAAACATTGAAGAGAGACTGGACAGCAAGATAATTGTGTCTCTGGTTTGACACACAAACTACATTTTGTATACATTTTCAGCACCTATATTGAACACATGTTGAAGAGTAGTGCAAATGCTGTGTTGTCCCAAATTAGACGTGGAAATGCTTTGAAAATGACAGATCCTGTCTTTAATTAACAGTGCGGTTGGTGAAGTGTCTAAACCGGAGTCTGGCCTAGTGTAGGAAGAAATTAATGAGAAAAGGGTGAACTGCTGGAGGAGAGATGGGGGAGAGCTTTAAGATTAAGGCATTGGTAAGCGAAGGAGACGTCTCCGGCCTCGACTCTGGCACATACTTCCAAGGTCTCCCTGAGATCAGCTGTAGATTTACAGATTGGCAAAGGAACAGAGAGAGTAGGAGGCTATCTGGCTTGTTCACCTCATGTGCCTTGGGCAGATTCCCTCTCCCCCTGTGGTGGGGTAACTGGATTATATGGCTCCTATTCACTTGCACTTACTGCAAATGCCTGTCGAGGGATTGTTGGGGACTGTTTAATGATCTTTGTGTGTGTGTGTGTGTGTGTGTGTGTGTGTGCGTGTGGTGTGTGTATATTAGGCAGAGGATTGTGAGTGTGATCTTGTATTTGCGTGCCGTGTGTTGCTACAACGAACTCTGAGAACCTTCTATCATCTATGATTATAACCACTATATAGGAAGGAAGCTTTGGCTGGAAAGGACTAAATTGGGCAGGATAAAACAGAGGGTTTATTTTGAATATCAAATCTCATCCCCTGCCAGATGTCACACGCCAATTGTACGCATTCCGGACATTTCAATCAATCATAAACCACGCTGACTTATACACCTTTCAATTTAATAAATAAGCCATTGTGCAAGTGCGCAGATAGCGAGACTGTCGTCCGCCCATCTTGAGTGGATGTTGAGGCTGCAAAGGTTACTCTTGAAGGGCTGAGTGTCAGGGAATCATTAACGCATGACTGGCGATAAGCAAAGCCGCGCCATAGATAGGAGCCTTGTTATCGGCCAATGTGAGGTTTTATTAGGTGCTCAGATGTTCCCTGCCGTCGCTGTAAAACCTTATAGTATCTATGTCTTCATACTGGGGAACACATGAGCACAACTGATGAAAGTAACGTGCACAGTACAGTATTAGTGTTAAATGGAAGCAAATGGACCCCATTTGGTTTGTACACTTAATGAGGTTTTGAGTTAAATTAACACTTTTTATTGCACAAAACCACAGAATATGATGGAGGCAGAGGCATGTTACACTATCATGGATATTCATTCATGCTTTAAGCATAAATGGCAAGAAGTGACATACAGTAGTGAAAGCTGACAGACCCTGTACAACACATTAATAACTAGGACAAAACTAGTGATGCACCGAATATTCGGCAGCAGAAAATATTCGGCAGAAAATGGCTAAATATGCATTTTCGGCCTATTCGGTTTCGGCCCAAATAGGCAGAAAATGTATCACCGAATAGTGTATGCAATTAATGCATTCAAAGAGCTGAATAAATGTTTTATGGATCCATAATAGTGATTATTATTTAAGATAAGTTTTGCCATAACCATAATATAACATTTGTAGAATCAAACTCAGGTTAATGGGTTAAGTGAGGATACTAAAACAGCGATATTCAGTTACACTTCATACCAATGATACTGTGCGAGTGTAGGTATGTTAAGTGATAACCACTTTCAACATGGCATTATAGGCAAAAGCTTTCTAAATCTTTCAAATTTTCCAAACATCTACAAGCTTGTAGGTCAACAATCTTTGCTATTTGTTGTACAACAAAGTATTTATAGTGCTTAAGTGGCATTCTGGACTAGACCTGTCTGGCTGGAAACATTGTGGTTGCAAGGACTGCATTTCTGACCTTTCAGATACAGGACTGTGTCACAGTCATTACCCGGTGATTGAGAGATTATTTATTCTGTACTTACTCTGTATAAACATACTATTTTAACTAGTGATGCCCCGAATATTCAGCCGCAGAAAATGTTCGGTTTCGGCCCGAATAGGCAGAAAATATATCACTGAATAGTGTATGCAATTAATGCATTCAAAAGGGCTGAATAAATGTTTTATGGACCCATAATAGTGATTATTTTTTAAGTTAAGTTTTGCCATAATCATTTATTTTAAATAAATCAGGTAGCTTTAAGGTACGGCCATGACAGCAATGGTAGGAAAAAAGATGTATAATATTAATCATATTCGGATATTCGGTATTCGGTTTTCGGCCAACTGTTTCCTATATTCGGTATTCGGTTTCGGCCAAGAATTTCAATTTCGGTGCATCCCTAGACAAAACAGAACACATTGAATGGTGTGCGAAGTAGAAAATGTAACAAATTGGACGCTTGATTTTGAAACATTATTTAGAATTAGCATATTGTTGCTGTCGGGAGGATTTTTTTACATTAATCAAAATCAGTGCTATTGGACACCCTTTATGTCTGTGGGTTTGTTTCGAAAATATTGAACCAATGAAAAGTAGTAAAAAGTGCTTTGAACAAAACCTCTTAACTCCATTGGACCCACAAACTGTCTGCTAAAGCAGCCAACTCCACCACCTCTACCCCTCTCATGGAAGTAATTGACAATATATAAACTAAAGTTACAACGGTCGCCATTCATTTCTTCATTTCCTGAAATATTTCTTCATTTCCTGAAAAATGAACATTTTGGAGTTAGGTGGTTTATCCCCGACAGCAGGGATATAGTGAAACAAAGCTTATGAGAACCCTATGGAAAAGAACATATTTTGTTTGACTTGATTGTCATTTGGCATTATTGTAGGCAAATTCTGTACTTGCCCCATATTTTGTGCTCAAAAATACTTTGTATGGTGGTTTAACATGTTAACGCTTTTTAGAAATAGCACACCAACTGGGAAATGACATATGCATTATTTTAGGTGCATGGATTTATTTCATATTCTGGTATTGGATTTGTGATAAAATGATTAACATATTCTGCAGGATCAAACTACAGTATAATAATGTATAACCACATAGACCTGCTGTTGCATTTTATGACAGGAAGTCATGTCAGCAGTTCTAAACTATGTTATATACGCAGTACGCACACACCCACACAATGTATGAAAGTGAACGGTTGTGCAAATAAAGGCCTACATTACATTGTCTTAAAAATAGATAGATTGATTACTATGTTTGTTTCCTTCCTTGTTCTGCTTTTTTAAACCCTTAAGGCAGTTTTGATTGTCTACATAACCACTATTTGTCAAGCACATGCCAGAGGAAAGGGGAAGTTGGTTTATGCCTCACCGTTTTAGTTAGAACAAGCATGTAGTAGTAGTGAATAATAGCACAAGTATGGTCATTAAGTATTTATTTTCCCTTTTGTAGCACGTTGCATTTTGCTGAAACAATTACTTCTTCTTTTGCCACAAGGGCAAAGTGCCTTATGATTTACAAAATACTAATCTCAACTACGGTAAGTCTTTTGAGATAAACGCTGTTTACCTCGTTATTTGTCCGCTACTAATGGTCAGAATTAGTTTTTTGGCAATTATGTGCGAGCCTCATTAATTTAAAATTCTCTCTCTCTCTCTCTCTCTCTCTCTCTCTCTCTCTCTCCTCCTCTCTCTCCCTAGGAGGCGAAAGCTGAGTTGCGACCTCGTCTATGCCATATGAAGAAATCGGCAACGGGCTACGGGTTCAACTTGCACAGTGAAAAGAATAAACCAGGCCAGTACATCAGGGCCGTGGATGAGGACTCACCTGCACATGAAGCAGGCCTGAAGCCCCGGGACAAGATTTTGCAAGTATGAAAATGAAATACACAACCACCAAATTTAAGTGTTCTTGTTTATACGTAACTACAAGCTAACTGAAGAGCTTGCTCACTCACTCCATGAGTCATGACTCATTGTCTCCACCAGGCCGAAGGCATGTGGGGAGAGTATGTTTTGCACTCCGTCCGTCCGCGTGTCCGTCCGTCCGTCCGTCCGTGTGTCCGTGTGTCCGTGAACAGCTAATCTCGGCCACCGTTAACCCGGTCGATGCCATATTTTGCACACACACTCCCTGGATGCCAACCATGAACCTCTGCCCCAAACTTTCCAGAACGGCCTGTTATAGCGCCACCAGGAGGCCGCTTTGTGCAAAACAAGTTTTTGCACAGTACACCTACAGATTTTGTCCAAACATCACGCAAATTGGTACACAGTCTCTCTACAGCCATTCAACCAAACGGGTCTTTCAGATTTATCAGACTCCATCCTGATTGGTTAAGATTGGCTTCCAAAGTTCACAGGAGTGCTCAGTTTCAAACAAAATGCTGCAAATCATGAACACATCGCGTGATTTCCATGAAATTGTGCACCCACATTCCCACTAGGCCGAGGACGAAATGCCACATGAACAATTTCAACTCAGCCTCAAGGTGGCGCTATAACTGGCCGAAAAGTGTTTTTACCTCTAACTGCACGGATCTGTGGATAACCTGGTGGAGACCTGTGCCCGGAAGGGCACTTTTTCTAGTTCATTCTCAGTCACTCAGGCACACCTTATCTGTCACACACACTGGTGTTACTAAACATGTGGCATTTCTTTTGAACCCTAACTATAGCTCTAAATACATTTAGCCATGAAAAATGAAAATTGTATCCCACATCATGATTGTCACACACACACACACACACACACACACTCACACTCATCATCATCTTTCGACCGCGGTCATCCTGGATTTCACAATGCCACGCCAGACTTTCCGATCCTTCATTGCCATCCCCAGTTCCTGCTTACTGATGCACGTGTCCCTAGCGATGACATCAGGGAACGACAGTTTTCTACCTCTGGTCTGCTTTAAGGCAGGATTCCAGAGAAGAAGGGAATATATAACCTCATTGTCAGCTCTGTAGCAGTGGCAGTGGAAGGTTGCCGAACACAACCACACACATTCTGTTATTTCTTTGTCAACAATCTGTTTATTGAAGTGTTAAACCAGACTTTCACCAAGACAAAACAATAACTAGACACTAGTGTGAACACCATATTGAAATAAAACCAAAAAGAAAAGAAAAGTACAAGCTAAAATTAAAACATTCACTGGTAAAAGTTATAAGATTACTAATCCCTTCAAATCAGAGCGGTAATAATAGGAACTGTAATCACCTTTTTTGTAGTGATTAATAGAATGGATTGTATGCAGTGTTGATTTCGAAAAATGTTCGACTACCCTTTTTCACTGACAAACTAAACAAAAAAGAAATAAAAACTAAAGCTATGATGACTAAAGCTAGAGACGAAATAATATTGACAATTCGGCAACAAATAAAAACTACACTAAAATGTTAGGGAGGGACTAGTGGAGAAGAGATCCAGTAGAACTAAGACCTAAAAAGCTAAGACCTTTGAGATGACTAGAATATGACTAATCAGTCTATCAGTCTCTCAGGCCATGTTGCACATAATGCCACCAGAGTTAATCCACTTATACTGTGTCTCTGGGATGAGTTATACCCTGGTCAATCTACAGCGCTTTTCCCACCAGCCTGGGAGGAGTGAAGAGTAGAGAGAGAGGAATGTCTTTCTCTGTTTTGACTTTCCATTAATGTGATTGATTAGGCACCATCTTTAACATCACGTCAGGTTGGGAGGGAAGGTTGTGGGACCGTGGAATGTATGCGTGTGTATAACACACACACACACACACACACACACACACACACACACACACACACACACAGCAGAGTGTGTGCACGTATACTGTAAGGTCTCTGTTGTCTGACACTGGGAGTGTGGGAGTCTGTAGATATTCCTCCCACAGGGATTCCACAGCCTCTGACCTCTCTGGCTCTCCGCGATTAGTCTCGAGAAGGCCTGGGAGTATACGTGGCTGAGAGGTTGTCCATAGACACCGCACCTTGTACAACGTTACCAGATCTTTCTATCGCAACACGTGTTTATACTCTGCTGTCACAGCGGGGCGCTCCAGATCGAGGGCTGCATAATGTATGATAATACAGTATGCATATCTTATCTCAGCACAGATATATATTATATCTGTGCTGAAAGGATATTTTTTTCATTTCCTTAAAAATGAACATTTTGGAGTTTGGTGGTTTCTTCCAGGCAGCAGAGATATGTAATGTGTTTTCAAGGGGCGGTAGGCAAGGTTAAGATAAGATAAGAATTTGTCTAATCATTTTCCTCCTCCTCTTCCTCCCTCCCCTCTACTCTTCCTCTCCAGGTGAACGACAAGTCTGTTATTGGCATGCAACACTCGGATGTAGTGGCAGCCATTAAGGCCGGCGGGGACGAAACCAGTCTGTTAGTGGTCGACACGGAGACGGAGGCTTTCTTCAGTAGTTGCAAGGTGATCCCCACTGAGGAACATCTCACTGGTAAGTACTCATACCAGTTCGTCCATTACCAGTGGCCACTTTGTACATGTACTGTATAAGTCACCCTTGGCATCATATTCCCGTTATGCTGTGTGGCGAGGATGGTTGAAAAAGACGACCAATAAACTGCTGTATCTCCTCGGCTTCGTCAAACTATCGACATTTCTTGGCCGCTGATTTTCGTCCATGTTTGCCATGGCAAGTTTGTTAGTGAGATTGCGGGCGTCTGGGCAGCATTGGTGCAGCTGTAAAATTCCTGCCCTACCACCTTTAGGGAGACTAGAGGTTTGAATTGTCCACACTGTATCCGCTCCAGTGAACACAACAGGGGTGGGAACCCACCGGGGTTGAACTGTTCAGTTCTTATTCCCCGCTTAATATTGAACCTGATCAGAGCGTTTCCAGTGAAAATTAATTGCATAAAAGTTGGTTCGGAACTGGAACCAAAAAATAGGGACTTAGGAATCTGGAGGCCCGTCGTTTCAAGACCAAATATGAGGCCCCCATATACCTGTCACATAATTATTTTGTTGATACAAATACAAATAGTTTGACTGTTCAATATCACACGCAGCCATTACTCTCGACAATTAGCAACAACAACACCTCTCCTCATCCTGTCGTTCCTTCACATTTAAAGTGTCTCCCCTTTACCTCCCAATTTTACCCAGGTTATTAAAATAAAATAGGTGTAACTTAACATTGTGGGAGAGAGCAAGGCAGTGAGTGAGCAAGATGGAGAGGGCCAAGAGTGGCAGGGGTTGACTGACGCCTGACGTTCAGTTGGAGCTTGGAGGCCCCCCTGAGGGTGGAGGCCCGTTTCAATTGAAACATAGCTAAGGCCTCCTATGAATAGGGAGAAGTACTAGGTCAGTTAGCGTGTTCCTCTGCACGCACTACACCCTCTCGGGGAAACTCCTCTCCGTCATGTGAAAAGAAGTGACTGGTGACATCACATATTATTAAAGGAGGCACATTGTTCTCTGCAGCCATCCCCAGGTCCTAGCAGTAGGGCTTAGTGCCAGGGGCTGCATCTCAGGGACTTCATTTGATCAACATTAAATTAATAGATTACGTTTAACGTTACTGTCAATGCCACCCTGCGGAACACGACCCTACATGGTCTGTGCCCGCCTCCCCTGAGGGAATTCATAGAAAGGAAGTCCGATGGAGAAATCAGCACTAGAGCCAAATTCCAATACCCAAAATCTCGGCCACTCGCTCACTCACACTTGGTCACTCCAGCATGGCGGTGTTACGGTGAAACTGGTGACCTGCCAAAATATGTGACCATTGTGGACTTCACTTACATGGAGGTCTTTAAATACGTGGCCTAAATACCACTTTATTTGAACTATTCCATTGTCCATTTCCATCCTTTAAGTTAAATTTTAAAAAAAGTGTGACCATGTATAGTCTAATAGTTTAATGTCTAATGTATAGTCTAATGTTTTGTTTTTACGTGTTGTGTGGGGCATCTTCGCTAAATCCGCTGTGTTTACGTTGCATTCATATACAATGTCCAATTTGTCCATTAATATGCAAGTAAAAGCAAATTAAATTGTACAGTCCCATTGGAATTCCTTTGACTCGAGGCAAGCTTGTACAGTACCGGTAGTTGTTGTGGCATAGAGCGTCGCAGTCCCGCCCCCGACGTTTCAGAAAGTGTTTATTTAAAGACCTGTACGCCTCGGGCAACCTTTTGTTGGTATAGAGCTATTCTGTGAACAGACAAACCTAGGTGTTTGGTTTCCTTTGAGCCTTTATAAAGTCTAGTATCTCCTCAGCCATGGATTTTGCTGTGGCTCAGGAGGTAGAGCAGGTCGTCCAATGATCCATGGGTCAGCGGTTCGAATCCCGGCTCCTCCTGTCTACATGTCGAAGTGTCCTTGGGCAAGACACTGAACCCCCAATTGCTCCCGATGTGCTGGTTGGTACCTTGCATGGCTTCCGCCGCAATCGGTGTATGAATAGGTGAATGTAATGCACAATCTATGTAAAGCGCCTTGGATAAAGGCGCTATATAAATGCACCATTTACCATTTACCACAGCAACTGTGTTTGTTGGCTGAGTTACATCCATATTTGACACGGTGAGTTCCTTAACCAGTGAGGTCACTTGCGGAGGCAATTTCAACTGCGCTGGTTGATAAGCTGTCGCGGTATAAGCCCAAGGGAGGGTATGGGCAGCTGACTGAGATACTTGGAATTGTAGTTCTTCTGAATTTGAGTTCTGTTGAAACGTTCTATCAATAACGGGCTAATACATTGACTTTCTTCCATCTTAGGACATCTTCCTGAGCCTGTGTTGCATTCAACATCAGACGATGAGGTGAGGACATGTGTGTTTGTGCATGCGTGTGTGTGTGTGACACTATCACTATCAGTGTCCTCCCTGACAAGGTGCCATGGGGGTTCCACAGTTAGTGAAGATAGATCTAATTGAACAGTGGAATACATCCTCCTCAGTGCCTGTAGATGGCAGGCTGGAAAAGCCCTGCCGGCCCTCTGTCTGTAGACCTTACCGGTTGGAGAACAGTAGTTGTGGACAGACAGCGTGTGTTGTTGTGAGAAAGAGCCTGTTTATCACACACACACACACACACACACACACACACACACACACACACACAGCTGCTAGGAGAGAACAGCAAACCTCCCCTGCCCACGTTCACGCAGGTGTCTACATATACATGCACACCAATGACACCATGGGAAACAGGGATTGTCCCCTGATTACATTTGTGGTTGTGGACTGTTGCTGATCCCTCACTATAGCAACGGTGGTTGCCTGTCTGTCTGTCTGTCTCTCTCTCTCTCTCTCTCTCTCTCACTCTCTCAGTGCCCTCATGGGATCATGGGATTGAAGCACCTGTAATTCCCAGGCCATGTCTGGGATTATGCTAATGAGATGACTAACGTAACGAGGCATATTTACTCTCTGGTCACATGCAGACACTCTCAAACTCCTGCTTGCCACGAGGGCAACTGGGCTGGGCTACTAATTAATGCATAATTGATTACATAACGCTGCAGTCATTGTAAAACTTAATGGAAACCTATGACCTCATGCATGCTTCGCTTTATCAGTTGAGCAGTGCTATAAAACACACACACACACACACACACACACACACACACAACAAACAAACAGATGGCCTTTGTTTTACCTACACATGCATGCTGACTGGGCCTGTTTTAAGGAACTTCCTCTGGCCTGACTCCTGATTAAGTTAGAGGGTCGTGTCGGGGACAAAACATGTTGAACACTTGCAAGCGTATAAACAATTGCTGTTGTGAATAATCCTCAATTCCGGGGCTGGCAAGTGGCTTGTAATGCTTACAAGGGGCTTTATCTTTGTGAATGTGTTGTAGCATTTGACCAAAGCCACTTAACAGCACCATGAGTTTATTTTTAGAAACGGCAGACCAGAGGGAATTGCATGGCTGTTGTCACTGTATGTCGCAATGAAGTCACGCCGGGTAATAGGTTAAGGCTTATAGGGCAATGTGGAAAAATAATGTCAACATTATCTACTGTTGGACTGAAGAATATAAGGATGCATTTCCCGGCAGCGTGTTCTACTTGAGTGCACACAAAGTGAATGTGTCATGTTAAGCAAATATTCGAGGGGTGTTTACCAGACAGGAGAGGTTTAGCAGGGTCGCTTTTGCCCCCTAGTGGACAATATCACACAGTACATTGTAGTACTTCATTATATCGTCTCTGTTGGGTGGAAACCGCATTATGTCCAAAACTGAACCTAACCCTATTCCTAAAACTTAACCCCAGTAAAACTATGCCTAACCCTAAACTGTGTGTGTGTTGCAGGTGAATAAGATAGCGGTAGAGGTGAATGATAAGCCAGCAGAAGAGGAGAAGCCTAAAATGTCTGTGAGCCCATCTCCTTCAAATGCCTCTTCCAATGCATCTCTGCCAAAAGCTGCCACTCCCACCCCTCCACCAGAGGTACAGTATGTGAGCGTTTTGGGGGTGTATGTATTTATTTATTTAACGTGTGTGCATATGTGTCATCATAACTACCTCATACACTTGGAGGATTCAAATACTGTAATATTCAGATATTCGAATTGCAGTCGGCCTACGATGCACAGGGCTTTCATTGGCGTTTCTCCATACACTTGACATTTCTGTTTGATAATCTGTGTGGTGTGTGTGTGTGTGTGTGTGTGTGTGTGTGTGCAGGTTCAGAGGGCTCCAGAGCCGTCTCCTAAGGCCGCCGACGACCTAGCCGTGGGCCTGTCACTGGCCCAGGCTAAGGAGAGAGCCCGCCAGAAGCGCGCCGTCAAAAAAGCCCCGCCAATGGACTGGAGCAAGAGGAACGAGCTGTTCGGCAACCTATAAACGACAAAGACAACGGAGCAGTCTCCTCCTCACATCTACACAAAGCGGCCATTTTGCATACTCAGAAGGGGCAGACTTTCCTGCCCCTCGAGTATGAAGTAAAAGCTAACATGGTCACATCCCTAATTTCCCTCTCCCTCCACCAGCAAGCAAGGGACAGCCTATCTTGCACTACTCCCCATCTATCTCTCGTACTTCTCTTGAGGTACTGTGCATAAGAAAGATGGATGTTGAGTTTGTTTTAGAGCGTTTTTACGAATAATGTGAAACAGTGTTATTTTTCATGATTTTATTTCATTCGCTGTAATTTAGCGTTTTACCAGTTCTTTGTTTTTAAATGGTTTAAATGTTGCTCCTTAGGAATGATCGATAATATATTGAGTATATTTTGAGAAAAATATGAAAGTGGTGGGGGGCGGGGTGATAGCCATGATGTACAGTTTCATTTAAAAAGGCACAAAGCATGATGGGAACAATGGGGGAAAATATTAAATAGTGGACAGATTTGTGATGCCAAGATTGTGGACAAATCTTGAATGAGATCTCTAACAAGAGATTTTTTAATGCTGTCATGTCAGACTTGATTGTTTGCAACAACAGCACATTTTCTTAAGGTTGATGAACCAAATTTGCTACTATAGTCTAGATGCTTTTGAATAATTTAAATAAACTAAAACTAAAGATTATCAACAGCTTGACATACTGTAAATCCATTGATGGTCTGGAGGTTGCAATGTAGAACATTGTCTGATCTCCTCACCTCATTGCCAAAATATGAATCCATTATTGTATCCTTGTAGAGCAGCGGTTCGGCGGTTCCCAAACTATTTTGGCCGTGCACACCTCCCCCCCGCCCCCCCCCACACACATGGAAATTAAATATATGAACATATATTTTTTTATATGTGCAACATATATGTGACATATTATTCGAAATGCCCGCCTGCATGTTGCATAAGTAGAGACATATATTTCCTATATCCACATATGAACCTGAATATGGCATATGTTCTGCATATACTTGCCCCTCATGATTGGGGGGGGGGCAGTGAAGTGACAATGTATGGACTTGCCGAACGACAAGCTGACCTACAAGCTCACAGTCACAACGCCTGTATTAATAATTATCTGTGGAAACAAGTCAAACTAAATTGAATGCCTCAACTACTACATTCCAGTACTTATCGGGTGGGTGTGGGGGGGGGGGGGGGGGTCACTGCCTGAAAAGGTTGAGAACCACTTGCTATAGAGAATGCACATTCTCTTTTGTCCAGAATGTCATTCTTGCCCATAGTTGAGATGCACTTCTAAGAATGACAATGATCTATGGTCATACAAGGGTTGAAGGGACTGTGTGGTTTTCCATAACCACCTAAGCCCTATTTTGTACTTGTCTCACGACAGTAACACATGGCAAAATAAACTTGTCGCGTCGTTTTATTTTTTATGTATCAACAGGGACTCCTCAGTCTCTGTTCACATGTTGACTCATCTGTTGTAAATCGTTTCCCCCTCTGGTTTGTCTTAATTCATTTTTTAATGTCAGCTTTTTTCTTCTTTTTTTTACAACAGACTGACCCATATATTTGATCTATTATTAGATTTGTACAGGCATATGATTTGACATAAATTTATATTTTGATGAGCAAATCTGTTTTGATTACTAAAACATTAAACGATGGAAATGTGATAATCCAGTGTTTTGGCACTTGCTTTCCTCCATATTTTAGAATGTCTTCATGAGGATTGATTAATTAATATAGGCCTACTGTAAAATGAAGTTACACATTTTAATGCAACTTCCAATTGCAACATCACGCACACACCAACTACTTCAAGAGAGAGACGGCCGTACAGACGGGTAGAAATTCTCAATTTATTTCATTTCCTAAACAATACAGATGAATGGAAATGTCTTGAGAATGGACAAATCAGTAGGGCTAAGACTTTTGATTTTGATGTCAAAATATACATGTCCAGTGAAAGGTATCACGGATAAATAATTAAAAGGGTAATTGCTATACTGGCCTTGTAACCCATTTTCTTCATTGCTCATTCAGGATATCACAAAATATATATTATATGAATATGAAACTACAATGAATGGGATTATAGGAAAAATACATCTGCTGTACTATAGTTTGTACTGGACGATACAGTAAATCCCATATAAGGTGCTTACAGAAAAGATGTTGACACTACAGTCAAAACAACAATGAAAACAAACAATATAGCATGTCAATGTACATAACTAATCAATCCACATTTCAAACCACTTAAACCCCAGCATTCGTATTGCGGGGAAAATAGGAAAGCTTACAATGCATCGCAACCGATCAGCTATTTTCAGCCAAAGTTTCCCCACAACAAAAGGAAATGCCACTAGTATAGAGGACTCCGGTCAATCATATACTGTAGTGTAGGGTTTATGTAGTGAAGACTGATTTATACTTTGTCACCCGTCGAAAATAAACAATTTCAACGAGCTCAACGCGTCGCGATGAGCTTGTAGATCAGCTATTTGAAAATATAAATACTAAATATAAATGAAGTCTTTGTCATAGATTGTAACAGTACATGGCTAAGACACAGACAGTATACTGAACAGAACTGGTCCTGCTTTGGACCATAACTCTTTACTGTCAATAATACCCTTTTGATACAGCTGCTGCACACCATTTCAACTGCATTCAATCCTATTAGAATAACAATTAAGGTAAGATTTCAAATGATTGGAACCCCTTTTGGTGTTAGCATTATGTTATGCTTTAGCTATTGGAAAAATAGCAGATCTACAAGCTCATAGCACACCACTGAGTGGCGCGCTACAAGCTTGTAGGTCTGCTATTTTTGAAAAATCGAAGAACCACTGAGAAATATAGTTTTTTCAGAAAACTGTCAGGATGTAGAAGACATTTTTAGAATCTGATCTCAGGTCAAAATGGGTTAAAAAAAAAAAATTGTAAAATCTAAAAAGTTTGACTCAGCACCCCGAGGCAGTAAGCAATACATCCTCACAGACTGTCCTGGAGGTAGACTGAGCTCTCTAACAATGTAACTGCAGCAGGACCTGACAACATGTGCTGTGCTTTCATTTCATTGATAACAGTGCTTTGAAGAATGTAGAAATGTTTCCCCCACTTTGCATCAATGGTAATTAATGTCTTCATTGTGCCTCCCCCAATAGCTGACTAACTTTGGTAAAGACTTTGGTAGTAAAAAAAATAAGACAAACGAAAAAGGAGTATGTGCGGCATAAAATACAATAAACAGTATAGTTTAGATAAATATTTCCTCTCAAGTCGCAGACAATCAGCAGTGAAATATACCAAGGCTAATGCACGACAAACACCAAGTCAATCTCAGTCACTCCCAGTTGGTAAAAAAAAGACAAACAAACCTAAAAAATAACGATAGACATATTCTTTGTTAGTATAAATATAGTCATAACTCAATTTACAATAACACTAGATATCAGAATACAAGTGAACATGGACATACAGTATACTGCACCACCATACACTACATTTTAATGGGACAGGATCCATACATGTACAGTATGGGTACATAATACATATTATGTGGATAAAATGGACTGCTCCCTTTGTAACGTGCTTCACACAGTGACACCTGGTGACTGATCTTGCACACATAAAACACATCTCCGCTCACTGTTTGTGGGCGCTCCAATAACATTCTCAGGTGTGTTTCCTAAGGCTACACAGTAAGTGCTTGTGTCGAGAAAAGGACAATATCACATGAAAAGGACGGAGGAAATCCTACAGCGTGCACTCTCTTTTTGCTTTGTGATGCAGTTAAAAGGCTACTCACGCTCGTGAGCAGCAAAGGTTTAAAAACACTCTGTTTCTTTGCCAATGTCAAAAGTTTCTCTTTCATTCCTCACTGCTACCTTTCTTGAAGTGGGGGAGGGATTTCTTTCATGTTTCTTTCTCCCTTTAATGAAGTAATCCGTTGCTGTGTTGCCTTTAGTGCAGAGCTATTCCAACATGGCATCCAGCTGATCGGCCAGGTCATCAAACATATTGCCTATGTCATCCAGAATGTTCCCCGCCGCTGTTACCGTGCTGCTGCCACTGTTGAACCAAACAGAGACGAGAATGTTAAACGCAACATACTGTAATGATACTGACCTGATACTGACCATGATACTGACATGATACTGACCATGATACTGACCATGATACTGGCATGATACTGACCATGATACTGACCTGATACTGACCTGATACTGACCATGATACTGACCATGATACTGACATGATACACACGTGACATGGTGTGGACCAAACATAGTGCCCTGGGAGACCCCAGGATAACTAAGTATATTAGGGTTTTAATTGGTTAAAGGCTTTAAACGTCTTACCCATCACCACCACTGCCGCCTTGCGCCAGTTTGTTCTCCACCACTTTCAGCGCCGCCTCCAGTGACGTGCTGGTCTCCTCCAGTCTCTTCTGAACCAGGACCTCGGAGCAGGCCGCAGCGGCAGCCTGGGCCTTCACTGACTGACCTGGTGGGGCTGAGGATGGATAAGATGACCAGGACGATGCCAGGGAGGAGGACGGAGAGCCATAACCAACACTCTGGGCCCCGTTGAGGGTGATTGCTGAGGGACGGGCTGGGGGTAACGTAGGAGAGGCAGGGAAAGAGGACACTGATTAATAATAATAATAATAATAAACTTTATTTATAGACCACCTGTCATGACATAGAATTGACGTAGAAGTGCTTTACAGAACAAATAATGAACAAGAAAATGGGAAACTGGAAATCCAGGTGATTGCTGCATCCAGTGCACCTGACCTACTGTCATATGACCATTGACCAGCAGTAAGTATACAAGTCGAGTTCCTCCCAGTAGAGAGCCATTTTGACACTGCCACAGAGAACGGTTTTTCCCTCTTTCGGCGAAAGCTTAACCTTTTGTAGTACAGAATGACTATGTGTAAAGCTACTCTTTTGTGTGTATTGCTAATGCTACTACTGGCATTTGTTTGTTAGCATTATGGTTTGTTTAGCACATGCTACTGTTGACCATCACCATTGTTTGTTTTAGCACTTTAGCACTTCATGATAAATACATGCAGATCTGCTGTGTTTAGAGACCTGGAGATACTGGAAAAACAGTATACATTCTATGTATTTTTTAGTTTTTGATAGTTTTGTAACTATCACTGTCCTTTTCTTGTAACTGTGGTGCCGTTGCATTGTGCTGCAGTATAATCTACTGCAAATCAAAGTAGGTTTATATTGTTTGTTCTTTTAATAATGATTTGAATAGTGTTTGCATTATGTTGAAATACTAGGCTGTCAACGTTTCCTTAAGGGACCAGTCCAGCTACAGTTTTCTACTATTATTTTACCCTTTTGTTTTGATGTTTATTTGAGCTACAGTGTAGAGGCATAGATTTGAGTTTGTTTTCGACTGGCATGTCGGAATTGTTTTCTCTCTCCATTTGTTACAGTGTAACCTTGTTCAAGGCAAGGTTCACCCTGCACACGGTTTCCTTTCTTGTTGGGACTGCACTGTGGGACCTTTTGGTTTTTATTTGTGTGTATGTTGTTAACCCCCAGCACAGCATGTTTTTGTGTTGATTTTATTGTGATTTGTTTTGGTGCCAGTCTGCCAGACCTGTCTCTCTTTTCTTTCCCCAATATAATTTTTGGTAGTTACCGTGTGCACGGGCCGACACACACATTAACCATGTCCATATTTGGTTCAAGTTTGTAAAACTTTCCTTATACAGTCAGTAGATAAGTATATCGAGCTTGAGAAAAGGTCCATGGCTCCCTGCCCCTTTTCGTGTGTGTGTGTGTGTGTGTGTGTGTGTTTATCGAACCCTGAGGCTATGAGACTATGAGATCATTTCCATTCACTTCAAGTTCTATAAATAGAAGCTACTGCACAAACAATGTTGTTCTGTTACCTGGAGATGGAATAGAAGTTGAGGTGGGCTGAGGGAGTCGTGACACAAACACGCCCACATGCTTCTGTGGACTCATTGGCTTGGCGATCATCGTTGCCGAAGACTGTGACGCACTCGCTTGCTGCTTGGATGTCAGTGCCAGTGGGTGGTGCCCGGCGGATTTGGGACTTGGCACAAAAGCGTGTGTCTGAACACCACCCGCAGGCTTAGGCGAAGCCGTCTGAATCTGTACATTGGTCAGTTTAGGGATGGCCGTTTGTGTCTGGGTGCCAGGCTGATAAGGAGATGATGCTGGTGCTATTTTTATTTGCGCGTTGGCTGGCTTGCTGGTGAGGGGTGGTTTGAGAGGACTGGAGGGTTTAGAGGACACAGGTGGTTTCGGGCCTTTTCCCATGGAGCCTACTCTCTGGAGAACGACTTGTGGCCTCTTTTGAGATTCCCCGTCGCTCAGCGAGTCACCGTTGGCGTGCGTGTGGAAGTTGCTGGTTCTGACTGACGGGTGTGAGGGTGCATCATCCTGACTGGTGGGGGAGGTCTCCTCCTCTGGTGTCTGCGCGTCTTTGTCTCTGGGTTTGTAGCGTCTTTTCACCGTGTCCGACTCCTTTAGGTTGAACTCCGGAAGCTCCAGAGTCTTTGGAACCTGCACGGGGAACTCTGGAGGATCCCGGATCTTGATTTCTGCCTCTGCCTGATTACAGACTGCCATCCTGGGCCGCTGTTTGATTGTGAGGTTGCCACCCTCGGCGAAAGGCAGACAGCGGCCCTTGGTAGACGCGTTCTGTGATACCGGACCACTTTTCACGACCTTCTCCTTTTCTTCAAACGTGCCTTCTGTTCCTTTGTCTTTCTGTTCTTTGTCAACCCCCACTTCTGCCCTCTCGCCACTGCCCATCCTCCTCAGAGGCCGCATGCCCAGAGTGGGGAGAGGCTTAGGGGACAAGGGGACAGCGACGACGCTGGAAAGCCCAGGGCTGTTTGGAGACGGCACGCGAGAATGAGGGGACGAGAGTGGGCTACGATTGGACAAGACTGGCGTGCGGGGTGGTGGAACGTCCATCCTCCTGGAGGGACTGTTGGCGCTTCCCTCTAGCCTGGCCGCGATGCTCCTCACACTGCCGGCGCTCTCCGTCTCTATCCCTCCCTCCCTCGCGACGTCCGCCTCGACTTTAACATCCTCCCCCGAGGGGGGGGCGGTCACAGAGCTCATCCGCTTCGGCGGCGGCGGGGGAGGACCTTTGCGCCTGGAGCGGACGGCGAACGAGTGGCTGCGGTTGATGTGGCGCTGGGCGCCCCTGGCGCCGCCGGTGGCGTGGCCGCGTCCAGGCCGGCGTGCCAGGGTGGCGTACGAGGGCACGGCGGACGCCGAGCCAGTGCCGCCGGATTCGTCGTCCTCGTCGTCGTCCGGCTCTCCGTCAGAGAGGGCGTAGCGCGTCAGGCTCTGGGTGCGCTTCTTAGGCACGCAGTGGAGAGCGTCTGCGGTGAGGCTGTCGCCGGGGCCGGGGCCTGGGAGAGGGACGGCTCCGGCCAGGGGCTTGGAGAGCGTGCGTGGCGGTGGACCCCCGTCGCTGCCCCTTCCCTGGGCTTGGTAGACGAACTGCCTCTGGGTGGGGGAGGCCTGCGGGGAAGGTGAGGACGGGGAGGAGTGGCGAGGCTGGTAGAGGCGGGCGGGGGTCGGGCAAGGCTTGGCCTTCTTGGCGGGGAGCACCGGGTAGGCAAAGCGGGGCATCTTGCTCGGGGTTAGCGGTGGGGTGAACGGCGGTTTGGCCGGATCGGCCGACTGACTCTGGTGGTCCCACGTTTTCGAGGGTCCCTGTCTGTTCCGTGCTCCGGGGGGGCTGTCTCCTCCGCGCCTCGCCTCTCCGCCGTTGGCCAGGCTCTCGTCCGATTGGCTCGGCGTCCTCGTCGACGCCAACGTACCGCTTCCCGGGTGAGAGTTCCCGGAATTCCCGGAATTCCCGGAGCCCCTGGACCGCATCCCGATGCTCTCCTGGCTCACCGACATGGCCGACACCGCCGGCGAAGCCACGCCCCTCACGCCGAACGGCGCCTCGCCCACCCCTCCCCCGGCCCTGCCCGTCATGGCGCTCTGCAGCTCGGCGCTCAGCTCGCTGTCCTGGAAGGAGAGCAGCGCCCGCGGGGTGCGAGGGGAGGAGCAGCAGTCGTCGGAGGCGTGGGCGTTGTGCGCCGGCGCGTGCTCGATGGCCACCAGCTCCAGGGCGGCCGGGGGGTTCCGTCGCAGCGTGCCCCCTCCTCCTCCGCCAGCCCTGGAGCGCTGCAGGTCACACAGTCTCTTCACCGCAAGCATCAGCTTTTTCTGGTGACCTGAGAACACAGAAAATCACAATCAGCAACCACAGATACACCTGTGATAAAAACCCATTGAGACCTGAGGCCGCTTCTACACATCCGGACAGTTTTCTGAAAAACTGTCAAGGACCCAACAAAATGTATTTGTATGTATTTGGCTGTGAACCCCCGTCTCAAAATATTTTGTTTCAGGGACCCCCAGAAGCAAAGATTTTAGTTAAAAATGTTTGCTTTAAAAATATTATACTCAAAAGATTTGCCCAAACTTTATTATTTTCTAAAATAGCAGATATACAAGCTCACAGCGTGTCACCTTGTGTCGTGCTGCGAGCTTGTAGATCTGCTAGTTTGGAAAAATCATGAATAGCCAACGATGAAATCTAAAACGACACAGATTTGTTTACAGAAATAAGTTTATTCCTTTGTCTTTTCGTCGATCTGTCTGCCTGCGAGCTCTAAAAGAAACAAATCTTCAAGCTATAAACGACATTGAAGGAGGATAAATGGGCTCTATGCACACAGAATAACTCTTCCTACTTCCGGGCTGCTTCCCTACTTCCTTCACAGGTGTTACAGATGATACCACTTTTTTAATTTCAAGGACCCCCAAAACTTACACACCTGTACGGGGGCCACTTGGAACCCACTCAAGGACACTTTAATTGAGGGGAGGAGTGTTTCCAGTGAGCCAACATGCACAATAGCAGCACCCTGACTCTGTTTGACCAGAATGGAACAGAGCCTTCATTAGTATCATCGGTAACACCTGTGAAAGGAAGCAGGGATGGGGCCCGAGTTCTTTCCAAAATGGCCTGTTTGCATCCTACCAAGTTTAGTGATTCCTATCTCCTGCAGGTCCTCCCACGTGATATCCTTGACGATGGCGACGCAGTCGTAGCCGTTCTCGCACAACCTCTTCTGGTACTGGGGCAGTCCTATCACACTCAACCACTCCCCGAGGTCCAACTGCATGGCCAAACAGGGAACGGGAGGGGAGGGTACAGTAGGTTAACAAAATTGTTGCTGTTGCAACCGGCTTTTGCCTCCCAAACAGTGGGTCAGGGACCTATGTGTGGGTCGCGGACTGATGTTTATAGTTTGTATTTTCATTTCAAAAGATTTTCCAAAAAATAAAATACACATAAACGTTTTTTCCATAAATTCATTCACGTTTTTCAAAAGAATTTCCTAAATAAAATTAAAACAATTAAAATAGATTCCACAAGTAACTTTTAAGTGTAAGTGAAATGCGCTGTTAGCTTGTAGATCGGCTATTTTCACTTGTTTGGGTTTTGGGTAGACATCTAGGTCTATACACAGGAACACAATTGGCCCGTCGTGTTAAGGGGGATATTTGTCATTGCACGTGACGCACTCCTACGGGCTGCGGGGAGGCGCCCGTCAGCTGGGCGGGAGGAGTAGGACGAAGGCTCTACGTCGACCTCCTGGTGGGGGCTCCTCACTGGCAGGTGTGAGACAGTGGGATTACAACAGCAGTAGTCTCGCGTTACTCTCGCAATTTCCAAACGCTTCATCATACAGTCTGGACCAACGGAAGAGCTATCATGCGTAAGCGATAAAGTGGGAGTGGAGCCTCCTCCCCACTTCCGTTTCGTCTTTACGGTCACGCAAATGTATTCTAATATAAATATAAATCATCTAAGCATTATATAGCATGTTGCTTAGCAGAAAAGAAAATACAAAAAGAAAATGTAAAGATATTTAAAAATATATTTTCGGAGATTGTGGAATAGATTGTGGAATAGTTGTCTGGCTACGCGAGACTACAACAGCAGTAACAACACAGAAATGTGTGTGCGGAGGAGGTATCAATATAGGCTTAACGACTACATTGGGAGAAAATGGGGTAATTCTTTTTTTATAATTGAATAAAAAGAACAAATAAAAGAACAAATAAGAAAATAGTTTTTTTTTATTGTCTTCTGCAATAATTCGATTTTTTTTTTAAAGATTTGACTGCATGTAGTGCTATGTACTGTATGACTGTATGGTTTCCTTACCGGAATGTAGTCAGGCAGCCACTCAGGGATGCTTAGGTTGCCAATCTCTATTGAGATCTTCTTACGGTGGCCTGGTTTGGTGACCCCGATGGCTGTCAGATCCTGAAGAGCAACACGCCATGTTGAGACGGATATATCACATATCACACATAGACTATATCACATCATTCATGTTCTTTATGCGTTTTAAACATTGCTTTATTTCACAAGCTACACTCTAATTAGTAGAGACACACACGCGCGCGCACACACACACACACACACACACACACACACGGACCTCAGGGGTCATCCTGCTGATGGTGGGTACATCATAACCGGCGCTGAGGAAGTTGGACGTGTAGTGCTCCAGCTGGAACTCACATAGCCACTGGTAGATGGCCTCAGAGTCCTGAGAGAGGACGCACACAGTGTTATTATGATAGAGAGACACAGAGTCCTGATGCAGAGAGAGAGGACGCACACAGTGTTATTATGATAGAGAGACACAGAGTCCTGATGCAGAGAGAGAGGACGCACACAGTGTTACTATGATAGAGAGACACAGAGTCCTGATGCAGAGAGAGAGAGGACGCACACAGTGTTATTATGATAGAGAGACACAGAGTCCTGATGCAGAGAGAGAGAGGACGCACACAGTGTTACTATGATAGAGAGACACAGAGTCCTGATGCAGAGAGAGAGAGGACGCACACAGTGTTATTATGATAGAGAGACACAGAGTCCTGATGCAGAGAGAGAGAGGACGCACACAGTGTTACTATGATAGAGAGACACAGAGTCCTGATGCAGAGAGAGAGAGGACGCACACAGTGTTACTATGATAGAGAGACACAGAGTCCTGATGCAGAGAGAGAGGACGCACACAGTGTTACTATGATAGAGAGACACAGAGTCCTGATGCAGAGAGAGAGAGGACGCACACAGTGTTATTATGATAGAGAGACACAGAGTCCTGGTGCACAGAGAGAGGACAGTGTTATTATGATAGAGAGACACAGAGTCCTGGTGCACAGAGAGAGGACAGTGTTATTATGATAGAGACACAGAGTCCTGGTGCACAGAGAGAGGACAGTGTTATTATGATAGAGACACAGAGTCCTGGTGCACAGAGAGAGGACAGTGTTATTATGATAGAGACACACAGAGTCCTGGTGCACAGAGAGAGGACAGTGTTATTATGATAGAGACACACAGAGTCCTGGTGCACAGAGAGAGGACAGTGTTATTATGATAGAGAGACACAGAGTCCTGGTGCACAGAGAGAGGACAGTGTTATTATGATAGAGACACACAGAGTCCTGGTGCACAGAGAGAGGACAGTGTTATTATGATAGAGAGACACAGAGTCCTGGTGCACAGAGAGAGGACAGTGTTACTATGATAGAGAGACACAGAGTCCTGATGCAGAGAGAGAGAGGACAGTGTTATTATGATAGAGAGACACAGAGTCCTGGTGCACAGAGAGAGGATGCATACAGTGTTATTATGATAGAGTATACGCGTGACATCATCATCATCATAGCCGGAAGTTATGCGGGAACACCTACTGAGTGTCAAAACACACTACTTTCTGGCTTATAATAATAATAATGGATTGCATTTTTTATAGTGCTTTTCTATGCACTACGTGCCTACTCAAAGCGCTTTACAATGGTCCATTCATTCATACATTGGGAGGTGAAGCGGCGAACAGTCGACGCCAGCGTCCTCACGCCCCACGTTCACACACCAATGGTGGCAACTGGAGCCCATACATCCAAACAGAAAAGTCCTATCTGATTGCATTAAACAACGTTAAACTCACTTTGCCAACCACTTTGTCACTCGATTTGCCACTCACTTTATGCATGCATATCCTAGTCTAACTCTATATACAATACACTACTGGACATACATGCATTACTATTTACTACTGTTCGTACCAGTGAGTGACGCGCAGGAAATGTCAGGGTAGTCAATGCCGTGAACTATCCAGCCCAGAACTATCCGCGGTATTGTTTGAATGATGTCAGTGTTTGTGTGTAAAATCCTCAGTGTTCGTTTAAACACTTGAGAGTGTGCAAATAGAATAAATGAAGACCAAGAGGTACAAATATCACCAAAGATACTATCCATTTGTAACTCTTTTTTTTTGTTGAGGCTTTCGTGTTTTATTTTATATAGAGGGACAGACAGTAGGCTGACAGGAAATGGGGGGTGACATGCAGTAAAGGCCGTTGGGATCGGGAATCGAAACCACAGCACACTGCCAGACTTGGACTACCGGCCAAGGTACCTGGACAGCTGAGCCACAGCCATCCATTTCTAACTCTTGAGAGGGTTGTAGAAATGTTACCAAATGGACCCGTAACTAAGGGTTGCTACTCTGGTTACTAGTATTACTGTTCACTATCTACAGTTTATTCTACACTATCATTCTGTTCACACACACACACACACACACACACACACAACACACACACACACACACACACACACACACACACGCACGCACGCGCGCACGCACGCACGCACGCACGCACGCACACACACACACTGACACACACGCACACACACACACACACACACACACACACACACACACACACACACACACACACACACACACACACACACACACACACACACACACAGCAGAACTCACCTTGCCTTCCAGGAGTTGCGCTGGTCTCATAAAACCTTTCTGAGGGGCTCCGTTGACCTGCCGGCGCGGACCACCTATGAAACATACAAGATGAATCCTTCCATATTACATGTATTGTTATATTATACCGGTATGTATTGAAAGCTGCAATCCAAAGCTTTTATGTCCTCCCCGGGATTCGAACACCGATCTCTCACATCACATGATAGGAGACCAAATGTTTCCCGCTGAGCTAAAACAGAACATCCTCTTGATCTGCACTTAATTATGTTATACTTTAGCAGTTGAAAAATAACACAAAAATAGCAGACCTACAAGCTCATAGCGCGGCACCGAGTGCTGCACTATGAGCTTGTAGGTCTGCTATTTTTGAAAAATCGAGAAAATCTTTGAATATATTCTTTCTAAGCGAACGTTTTTAACTCAAATCTTTTCTTCTGGGGGGGGGGGGGGGGGGGGGGGGGTCCCTGGAACAACATATTGAAAACTGTCATGATTGTATTATCTGGTGTCAGTCCCAAATGGTTTAAGTCAAGAGCTTCAAAGGCAGTACTTCTTGTCGACCAGTAGGTGTCCTAACTGAGTAGGGAGACCACCTCCAACCACTGCAGATGTGCTATGGTAGCTCATTTATATTATATGAACGTATATTCTACCATGAAGACTGATTCAAATACAATGTTACTGCATCTTTGAAGACCAAATTCTCAGATTGCTGTAGCTCTGCAAGACATTACACTATAAGCCATATCTCAAAAACTAGTGGGTCAAACTGCACAACCAATATGTCAATTTGAAGCTATGATTCCCTGCTTTCATATGACATGATAAAAACAAAAATTAAAAAAATCCAATGGCAGTCTCTCGATCAAGACTGGTCACATATGATCTGGATTGCAGCTTGAACAAACTTTCACTTTTTGGAAGAAATTAGTTTGTTGTGTAACTTTGACAACAAAATAAGCCACCTGTCACCATAAAAAACACCAAGTCAAATGCAGAGTGAATTGTAATACTCAATGTTGTCTATATAATATTCTCATAGCTATACTGTATGTGCAATGCATAATTTGTGCAGTGTGTGTGTGTGTGTGTGTGTGTGTGTGTGTGTGTGTGTGTGTGTTGCTGTGCTGTGTTGACTCCTGTCTGCTTGTCTTTCCAGGTGAGTGAAGGTGTGTTATCTGCAGATGATCTGAAAGCCCCAGTGAGCAGCACACTCACTCATGACATATCACCACAGTTCACCGAAGAATGCACCCTCTGGCCTCCTTCTCTGTCTTGTTTTGACCCGAGGCCAAGGGTTTTGATGGCCCCCACCTCTCTCTCTCTCTCTCTCTCCGACTGCAGCACACTTTCTGTTATATAGCCTCTCCCGTCAGTCTCCATCTGCCTCATGCGTTCTCTGCACAGCTCTGTCTCACGGAATGCCCTTTTGGTTTTACTCTATCATTATTTGCTTTGTTTCTGTATTTCTAATTCCACCCCCCCTGTTCTTCTGCCATCTCTGCCATACTCCCGCCTTTGTTGTCAACAAGTCAGGGGCCCTGTGTCTCCCAGGGGAGTGGAACGGCACCTAGCGATGACTTATTTGGCCCCCGGGGGGGTAAGAGAAACAGGCAGATAGACGGCGAAAGAAAGAGAATGATGGGAGAAAAAAAATGTGTGCATCTGCACACCTAATCGGCTCCAAAACAGCACTCACTGCTACTCACAACAAGACCAAAGAAGGAGAATATTTACGACGCATAGACAGTCCATACGAACACGTCAGTATCATCTGATGTGAGTGTGTGTGTCATTATAAAACAGCAGAAGCCGCACACTAAACACTGATTTATTGTGAGAAAAAAGCTAATCAGCAGCTAACCTGCCCGTTAACCGTGATGAAGACAAATATATATTCTCAAGGGTAATAGGTTAACCTGTTTGTTTTTTTTTATCACAGGACTTCCTTATACAGAATATCCACATTCTGATCTCAGAACAATTTAACATTCATGTTTTCAGTGAGAAGCACGTTGCTTATGAAGCAAATCAAGCAATGACCTCTGAGCCAGGCCTAACATTTTAACATTTTAAAATGCTAATTTCCGAAACAATTAAAAATAAATAAATTTGCACCCTTCAGAAAGAATGTGACTGACTGACCACACACCGGCCGTTTTGCACTTAATTTGTCCACCGTTTCTGGGCTCACCTGTAGAGCTATCCGAGCGCTTGCCTCTGCCGCTGCTCCCTGGCCTGATGCTCACGCTGTCAACACAACGCCTCGCAAGCTTTCCCCGCTCTCTTTTCACACAGCCATGTCATTCCCTCGTCTCCCTCCCGGCTCCCTCTGCCCCCTTCGTTTAACTGAGAGGTTTCTTTTCCCACTTTTTCCACTCCCTGCATGCCGTGTATTTTTCCGTCTCCTCCCCTCTATACGCTTCCCATCCCTCCCTTCCTGCATTTCGTCTTGCTCCTTTTCTTCTCCTTCTTCTCTCCTATATATCCCCCCCCCCACCATCCACACCCTACCCCCGGGTCAGTTGAAATCCCTCACTCCTTCGCTGAGAGAGGCTCTTGGCCTAGCTGCTCGGCACAAACATCCTAAACCAGGAGAAAATGTCCCAGTTCTTTCCCCTTCCCTCCTTTCATATAGAGCTTAGATCCGATGGCTCATGCTGAAATGACCTCCTAAGACATATATCCCTCCTCTGATTTCTTCAGAGCAGTGATCTGTTGTTTATACTGTACACTGGGTGTGGTGCTGATGGGGTTTATTGGTTTCTGTGGTGGGGTGACTTCAGCTTATTCTGTCTCCTTTTGTCTTTACAGGTGTGCCCTCTATTTTAAAGTCAACAGATTGGTCTTCAGGAAAGTGGAATATGGAAACTGGAAATATGTCATAGGGCCGATATTTAGTTTAAGAGATGAAGGCACTGGTCAATTCCCTCTGTTAGATATTGATTGCTTGTCAAAGAATCAACTCCGTATTAAAAACAGGAAACATTTATTTAGTTCTCCAGTGAACAACTGCACTGCACCGGCATGTTTCAGTAACCTGCCTATGACAAGGTTGCTTGTAATCTGAGGGGCCATTCACACCAAAAACAAGAACGGCATCTACAGTATAACGATAACTAGTATAAATATATAATTTTGAGTCTACTTATATGTGTGTAAGTGTGTTGTCCTGTTCTCTACCCGTCTTGATCCAGATACTCTAGAGCTGCAGAGAGGGACTGATTGAGAACCAACTCGTTAAGGGGCTTGGCTGAAACCTGGGGACAGGTGCAGGCAGAGCTGCCTAGTTTGTCCCTCTGTGCCTGTGTTAGATTGATTGGTCATGCCTGATGCTTGACACTATTATCATGTGCTTGTGTTGTTATCTGCTGTTTCTATAGAATGTGGCAGATTAGTTTTTTCTTCACCCCCCGTCAAACGTTTTTGGAAGGAAGTCAGCGGTCCCAGGAGGAGCTACAGTTGTATCCTGAGCCTGGGAGTTCACCTTTACTCGGCCGGCAAACTCCACAACAGCGTCCGCCCCTGATTATGGATTACTACGTGACTGAAGACATCAAAGGTCATAATTAATGGATTTTCACTGATTATGCCCCACGTGTTGTCTGCTATGCTATGGGGGTGCTTATCTTGCTTAATTTGAAAATTGGAAGCGAGTTGAAACTAGCTGTTGTGCACTCACAAACAATATACTGTGAGTTGTGTGTGTGTGTGTGTGTGTGTGTGTGTGTGTGTGTGTGTGTGTGTGTGTGTGTGTGTGTGTGTGTGTGTGTGTGTGTGTGTGTGTGTGTGTGTGTGTGTGTGTGTGAGACTGTGTGTGTGTGTGTGTGTGTGTGTGTGTGTGTGTGTGTGGTAACCACAGTATTATGTGCACAGTATTATGGTGCTAGTAGGCTGCCTGGGAGAGTGTACGTGTTGTAACTTTAGCCTGCTGTTGTTGTGTTGTGTTGTGTTGGGATGAAGTGTCTTGGAGCAGCTGTTTATCACGCCTCCCGTTTGTATGCCAGAGCTGGCATACAACTTCTGGGAACATGATCTGATGTAGTCTACTGGGGGGCACCCGCTGGCCTAGTGGTCCAGGCACATGCCACATATAGGCTCTCGCCTGACAGCGTGTCACGTGTTCGAGTCCCGTCCATGACGACCTTTGCTGCATCTCTCTCCCTCTTTCCTGTCTGCCTTCAATGTAACTATCGTGTTGGACCCCTGGGCTGTGACATCACGACACCTGTCAATCTCAAAGTCACCTGGCTGACTTCATATTTTGAGGAAACCGAAGGGGGAAAATAAGTATGCACGTATACGCATGTGTGCCCACCCATTTGCATGGTGCCAGGCCTAGGCGGTCATTAATTCCCCTGTATATACGCTACTGTCCCCTAGACATTTTGAGGATGTAATTAAGTTAGCATCACTTTCATATTTGAACGACAGCCAGGGATTTACTAGTTGGATGTGTTTAACACATCACTCACGGTAACCTGCCTAATGCCCATAGACTGTTATCATTCATCAGTGTGGAAAGGATGCTCACATCATTCTTATAGCCAAAGTCTCAGGATATATTTCTTGGCCGGCCACCTTGTCTGAGGAAGTATACTGGCTTCATAGGCTAGAGTAGACATAATTATATTCCTCTAAGATTCAAGAGTGCTGAACAATCATAACTGCCATCAGCATTCCACAGGGCAAATAAGAATTAACAGCTGAGACGGGGAGGACAGATGATTAGGACAGGAGAGGCTGGAGTGCAGTGACTCACCTGGAGTTCCATCAACCGGTTTGCTGTGGTCTGAGGTGTGAGGGTGATGGTCCCCTAGTTCACCAGCAGAGGGCCCCAGCTATACAGGAATAAACGGAATACAGTGGAAACAAAGTCAGTTTTGACACTTTAACTCAGGGTTCGGTTGTTAGTGATGGAATGTACTGCATGTGTACAAACAGTCAAGGTTTATTTTCTTCCCTCGATGAAACATGGCTTCGAAGTGTTTGCAAAAGGATTTCCATATTAGCATTCCATTTCCAGTTCTAACCTTGCCAGTATCGGGGGTGTGGCGGGCATGAGTCCCGTTCTGTTTGTGGCCTGCACTCTCTGAGCTCTGCCCGCTACCAGCACTACGACTGCTGCCCACACTGCCAGAGCTACCAACACTGTTTCTGTCCCCTCCTGAGAGAGAGAGAGAGAGAGGGGGGGGGGGGGGGATGTGAAAATAGGAAAAGTGATGTGTGAGGAAAGATTATTGCAAAGGAAAACATTCCTGCCTTGAACATCCTGTGTAAAAGTGGCTCATGACCACATTTCCACCTTGCATTGACCACATGAACCCAGAGCATCCTTATTTTGGAGCACAATTTGAGCACCAAAGTCTGACGTCAATATCGGTAGCGGGCGCACATCCACGGGTTCATGTACTTTTTATTTGCATTGTAATCACCATAGGGGGATTTTAGCCTATATAATAACTGTGTTTGAAAAATAAACATGTCATCCCGGCCGCTACACTCATATGGATATGAAGAATCAACTGACTGAGAGAAAACGCTATTATTACTGCTACTGAATTAGTTACATTTTAGCTAGTAACAGACTATCATATATGAGTCACTGACTGTCGCAAACGATACATAGACACCTCCCTGACAATAACGCAGAGACAGCTTGTTTATTTTTGGACCACAACGCTTATATGAAACGATTTTAAGATGACCCCATGTTATTCTCCATAGAGAAATGACTTCCGTGAACCAGGGGAATAGAGGGGATGAGTGAGTGACATCAGGACTTCGGCGCTCTATAGCAGAGCAAAAAAGAGGAACTCCGGTCAATGAAGTATAGGGTTTACTGTCTGTGAGTAGTTAAAATGCTACATTTGTGGATTGCGATTGCAATGGGTGCAGCGTGCATTTTGAATTATGGTTTATCCATTAACTAGACAAGATATTCAGCTACCAGATCACAATTTAATAGGTGTACATTAAATGCAGTATAAGGGTATGATTGCACACTTAACATCCTGTAATGCTGAGGAGGAAATTATGGTTAGTGGACTATTAGCTGTTTAAGTCAACATGTGTTGTTCATTAGGTGAGGATTTACTGGTAGGGGAGGGTCAGAAAGGTCAACCCTTTGGAACACAGAGGGATGAGAGGGGGATAAAGCTTCCATACAGTGTGGGGGTGCAGGTGGGAGAAGGGATACAGAGAGGGTTACATTACATGTTTGACCACAAAAAAGGTGAATGAACCGAAACCTATTTTATGTACAGCATAGGCACATGACTGAGATGTTCAGGTTGCCTAATCTCACGCACGAAACCCACAGGATGCGCAAGCATAAGTGCACAGACACAGCATCTCTTGCTCGGTTCTCGCTCCATGTGAATGCACCCGTTCTCACTGGCTCGTGCCCGGTGAAGACCGAATTGCCAAGAACAGTTGCACGCAAACCTGCATGTGCGAGCGCTTTGTTTTGGGTGGGTCCCGCGAGTCGCCGATACGTTTTGATAAGGGCTCAACTCCTCACACACGGGAGGGGAGGAAGGGGATAAGGGACAGAGCTGCTTAGTGACAAAAACACACAGGTTGGGATGGCTGCTTTTTGAGGATCATGGCGTCCACACGGGGGGTGGAGGAGGAGGGGGGAAGCGGGGTGCACACACTCTTACCAGTGGGAGAGCTCCTGAGGACCCAAATGTCCTGAGTGGAGCAAGCAGGACTAGTTGTGACTGAGGGCTGTCTGCCAGGTGGTGCACCTAACAAACAAATGCACATATGCATGTATAAACACGCTCACTTTAGCCAGGAAGAGCAGCAGCTACGTACTAGCACGTGTACGGTCACGAATACGCAGCAACAGCTGCGCGGCGTATTGGTTGGTGCTGAGAGAGGCCTAGCTGTGCTGACAGACACACAGGGAGAACCGCACCAACAGATTGGGTAGCAGGGCAGAATACAGGCCAACATTCGGCCACGATTCCAGATGTATGAGCTCGCATATCAGCTATTTTCTGCAAAGAAATATACAGTATGAAATAGAGGGAAATAAGGAGGGGGGCCAAGTATAGACCAATGGGGGACCTCAATCAATGAAGTATAGAGGGTATGCGCATGACATCATCATCATACCCGGAAGTTATGCGGGAACACCTACTGAGTGGCATAAAAAAAAAACTTTTTTGCCCTACCTACATACTGCACATCCAAACAGAAAAGTCTTATATGATTTTTAATGAACGACATTAAACTCACTTTGCCACTCGATTTACCACTCACTTTATGCATGCGCATACCCTCTATATAGAGTTGAAGTGGTTAAAGGGCCCATGGATAGTCAAAATGATCAGTACCTTGGGGGTGAGTGTGAAAACATGGACACGTATGTGAGTACCTGCAGACTCATAGGCGAGGGTGTAAGTGTCATCGGTCTGAGGGGAGGGGTCAAGGCTTGAGGGAGGAGTTCTGGACAGGAACGGTTGGCGATGGCATGGCAGTGAGGCTTGGCGGGAGAGAGTGCCTCCTGGGGTCAGGGAAACAGGTATACAGGAAATGTAGAACATGCATCATGTTTGAGTGTACATATCGTGTGCGCATAGATGTGTACACATGCATGGCATGCGCAACCACATGGATTCCAACTTGGGTCTACTTGTTTTGGGGAATTTTGGGAAACCAAACATGTGCTGCTTAACGAAGAACATGCATGCGTGGATGTGGTTACATGCACATGAATCCATACTGTATGGGTGCAAGCATGGGAATTAAAAGGGGATGAAACCCTACAGGCTGACTGTAGTTTGTTCTCCAGTTCAAACATGGCAGTCTGCATAGTATACTGTGATATAAGCAACTCAGCTGCAGTTAGTCAAATGAATAATGGGTGTGCATCTCGGGCGCCATCTTATTCCGGGATAGGAAGCCACAGGGTGGACGCTCGGTAGGCCAATCAGAGGCAGGTGGGGGCGGGTCTTAGTCACTTGAGTGGCAGGAGCCTTGTCTGTGCTTCCAGTTCCATGCGATACAGGTCGCACCAATGAATTGCAGCGGCCAATGAGGTATACTGTAGCTTTATGGTATGCATTGGTGTACAATACAGTTGACTACTACTACCCCCATGGTTCTAAGCACAACGCATAACCATTATTAAGTGCATTAACTGCAGCTGTGTTGTTCACTAGCCTGCCATGTTTTTAATCTGCTGTATTTGTTTTAAAATCTGAACTGTATTGTATTTTGTACGAACTACCAAATCAATCTAGGGTTTCATGCTCCTTTAAAAGCAAAAACTGCCTCTTTTGGCTGTGGAAAAGTAACCTTATAAGTATGTGATGAGTCATCATACATTCCATTCATTGAATGGATCGAACAACAACTCAAATAGGACGTATTCAGTCTCAATCCCTTTTGGTGTTATATAAGGGGCTGCTGAATAGGAATGTAAGATCACCACTTCAGAGAGGGCTTACGCACCCGTGTGTGTGTGTGTGTGTGTGTGTGTGTGTGTGTGTGTGTGTGTCAGTCCATGGGTGCTGACACCACTGACATTATCATCAAGCATGCATGCACATGCTGGGTTTGCCTCTTGAGCAAGGGAATTGTCACTAACTATGGGCTTTAAAATGAAGTTCCTTTATCTCCACTCCCCTCTAGCCAGCCACACACACACACACACACACACACACACACACACACACACACACTAATGGGGCACAATATCTCAACGCAGCCTCTTGGGGCTTTAGCACTGTGCTGACACTTCCCAATCTGTCCCTAGTAATCCTATTAATGTGTGTGTGTGTGTGTGTGTGTGTGTGTGTGTGTGTGTGTGTGTGTGTGTGTGTGTGTGTGTGTGTGTGTGTGTGTGTGTGTGTGTGTGTGTGTGTGTGCGCTCGCACATGTGTGCATGCCCTGGCTTACGTGCCTTAAAAATAAATTATACAGATAGGGTCGTATCTGATTGTTTACTAGTTCCTGCTGTTTGAACGCTAGTAGCAGTGGTGGTTCCCAAACTTTTTCATGTCAAACGCCCCCATCTGAAAATGTTGTGTGCCAGGCAGGGACCCCCAGAGGAGAAGATTTGTTCAAAACCTTCCGAACATTTCAGTGGTTTTTGAATAGCCAACGTATCGATGGGTCCCCGCCCGGAACCCCACTGTGCTCGTGTATATTCTGGTCTGCTAAACTAGTGGGGGATTTGTAATCCATTGTTTGTTGGAGTTAAATTAGAATGGCAAGCATGCCTAGCTTGCCACTGACCACGCCTTCACATGACACAGACAACTAGGTTGTGTATTTCAAATGTCAATACTGCTGTTCACTGTGTGTATAGGCTATTGCTTTGGTGGGAAAAGTCAGTGTGCTTCATTTTGCTAAACAAAAACTATATATCTTTTCAACTGAAAATATGCTACCTTTGTCTCCAGGTTCAGGACGGGAACCCCTTTTGGTGTTTTAAACATTATGTTATACTTTAGCTATTGAAAAATAGCAGATCTACAAGCTCATAGCGCGGGCGCTACAAGCTTAGATCTGCTATTTTTTTAAACATTCTTTAACAATCTTTAAATATCTTTGCTTCACTATAGTATATAGAATGCAATTAACCTGGGTGTGAAACAGATCTAATAGGATTGAATGTATAAATGAACAGGTATGTGTATTCTCTGGTGGAGATGTTGCGGGACCCGGCTATGGATAAGTGGTTGAAGATGGATGGATGGATGGAAGGTATACAGTATGTGTATTGTTTAGGTCTCTCTGAGTGCATTGCCTTCATGTGATGGCACTGACAGGTGGCATTGTTCTACCTGCTCTCCTGCTGAGGACCTCCACAACAGAAGGGGGGAAGAAGCCCACCCGGTCCGCCCCTCTCTGGTTGTCATGGATGTGACCTTTCCATCGGCCATCCGAGTGCTGTTCCACCACCTACAACCACAAATTAATCACATGTACAGTGTGTTATTATTGATTCAGAACCAGTGTCTTTTCCATCCCAGCGATGTGGGCAGTGGGCGGTTTTAGGCGACTATGCAAATCATGCGTGGAGCCCACGCCCCCCAGAAAACGGCTGGGCAACGTTGAAGCCAGCGACAGTAGTGGTCAAAACTGATTTTGACCTGAGATCAGATTCAAAAAATGTCTTCTACATCCAGACAGTTTTCTGAAAAAGCTATGTTTCTATGTCAGTCGTTCTTCGATTTTTCAAAAATAGCAGACCTACAAGCTCGTAGCGCGCCACTCAGTGGCAAAACCTCAACAAGTGAAATATGAAAAGTTCGTAGACAGATCTGTATTGATCACATGACTATAGAGACACTGTGTACCAATTAGCATGATGTTTGCACAAAATATGTAGGAGTAATATCAAAATGTATCTCCTGGTGCATTGAGCACGCACGCACACACACACACACACACACACACACACGCACACGACAGGGTGCAAAACAATCTCGGTTACGCCTTCGGCCTGGCGGAGACAACAATATCCAGGCTCTTGTAGCACTGCACAAATGTAACGAGGTCTAATCGACACTGAAATGTGTGCAAATGTAGGCTATATGTTTTGTCATGGTGACATTTAAATACAACCTGTTAAATGCTGAGCTTGTAGATAAACATTTCCTCAGGGTCTCCCACACACACCTGGCAAATTGATTGGAATTTATTTCTGTCTGGACCTGAGTTAAATTTGTTGAAAGTAGTTGGCGTCATGCTCTGCTGTAGGCCTACGTACTATTGCTTATATAACGTTTCGTTTGCATGATTGAACATTAAGTAAACAGCACTTTTACTCCATTGGCAAGTTCATAATCAATTATGACACGTTGTACAGTCGGGGGGGCTAAAAAAGGATTGCTAAAACCGCTACAGGCTGTGGTTGGTGGGCTTTGATGTGATGTGATGAAGTGGGCAGGCTGGGCACCCAAATAATTGTCAAAACACTCTTTTATTGATAATAATTAAAGGTACGGTAAGTGATATTTTTTGGTTAAAACAAAAAAAAAGGTTTGTGTTAAAAGGTCAAGGTAAAGGACTATATTAATTTAGAGATTTTGTAACAGCAGTCTACCTGTCTCTCCAGCTCTTTGATAGACAGAGAATACATTTTCAGATCAGCCAATGAGGAGAAAGAGAAAGTTATAAGCCTCATTTTAATAGTGTTCCAGTCTGAGATCTCTATCATGATTGGATAAAATTAGTATCCTGTCCTGAAAATGTACGTGGCCCAGCACATGACAGACACGTGTCAAGAGGCCGGGTCGCCCGGGTGTCAGACTTAATGAACGATGTGTCT
Organism: Protomyctophum parallelum; assembly: GCF_964188405.1. Taxonomy (NCBI): domain Eukaryota; kingdom Metazoa; phylum Chordata; class Actinopteri; order Myctophiformes; family Myctophidae; genus Protomyctophum; species Protomyctophum parallelum. The sequence goes on along the minus strand of NC_139719.1, from coordinate 22,364,708 downwards.
CAGCGTACAATGTGGACAATTGGACCTAAACCCCTCTCTCCCTGAAGGCACCGTGGTGTCCATGCATCACCCAGAGGAGGATGACGATGACGATGAGTTCTTAAGTGACGATACTGAAGTTTGGTCAGAGTAAAGACAAAAACAAATGTCTCTTACTTAAGAGGAAGAGGAGTTGTCCCAGTGTCACTTTGGGGCTTGGCGGTGAACCGTGACCCTGAGTGTGAAGGTGAGGACAGTGAGCCCGATGACACAGACTCCTGTCAGACAGTCCCTCGCCTGAAATGAACGCTGTCGACGTCTCTGAGATGGAGCGAGGGTTTGGAAGAAAATGTCGGCTGCGACAATCTTGTGCTAGAGCTCAACTCTCTGAAGTATGAATGCATACAACATCACCAATGTTATTGTTGACCAGAATGCTTCTAGAGTTCCCCTTTCCAGCAGCATGGCCCACACAGCTCACGACATCCCAATACGTCACTGGGCTTCTTCCTCCGATGGAAAAATGTGCGCCTCGGGTGTTGATACGAACATGTACCAGATGGATATCTTGGAAGAGGAGTTAACACAACGTGCTGGTTCTTCCAGGGAAATTCCGCTGGCGGGAGCAGACAGCTGCGCATGAATCAAGCGAGGGCTTCTTAGACGTTCATCAAGTGGTTGGAAGAGAGGATGAATCGACAGAAGAGGAACGCTTAATGATGATGAGAGATTTCTTGATAAGAGATCAGGACCAAATCAAAGACTTTGAGACTGTGTTTATCATTAGGCTCAGAGATTTGAATTTGAAAATATTGACCTTTCCATCACTAAGCTACATCGATATCAAGCTTATCAAAGTTTTATTATTAAATATTGAAAACTGACATGCATTTTTCATAGTATGTGTGTTGTATGAATGTCAACATAGAAAAAAAAAGGAACCCCCCCCCCTCCCTTTTTGTCTCCACCAGGCCGAAGGCATGTGGGGAGAGTATGTTTTGCACTCCATGTTTTGCACTCCGTCCGTCCGTGTGTCCGTCCGTCCGTGTGTGTGTGTGTCCGTCCGTCCGTCCATGTGTCCGTGAGCAGCTAATCTCGGCCACCGTTAACCCGGTCGATGCCACATTTTGCACACACACTCCCTGGATGCCAACGATGAACCTCTGCCCCAAACCTTCCAGAACGGCCTGTTATAGCGCCACCAGGAGGCCGCTTTGTGCAAAACAAGTTTTTGCACAGTACACCTACAGATTTTGTCCAAACATCACGCAAATTGGTACACAGTCTCTCTAGAGCCATTCAACGAAACCGGTCTTTCAGATTTCTCAGACTCCATCCTGATTGGTTAAGATTGGCTTCCAAAGTTCACAGGAGTGCTCAGTTTCAAACAAAATGCTGCAAATCATGAACACATCGCGTGATTTCCGTGAAATTGTGCACCCACATTCCCACTAGGCCGAGGACGAAATGCCACATGAACAATTTCAACTCAGACTCAAGGTGGCGCTATAACTGGCCGAAAAGTGTTTTTACCTCTAACTGCACGGATCTGTGGATAACTTTGTATGCCAACTCCCTAGAGGCCAAGGAAAAACCTTTGCCTGGAATTTTTCACATCTGCTCTTTATAGCGCCACCAGGAGGCCGACATATGTAAAACACATTTTCTATTATTACTCCTTCAGATTTTATACAAATTTCACGCAAATCGGTATACACTATCTCCATAGTCATGTGATCAACACGGAGCGCCACCATTTCCCATCTTCCATCCTGATTGGCTAAGATTGGCTTCCAAAGCTCACACGATTCGTCCATTTCGAAAAAAGGCCACAAATCACAAACACAGTGTGCAATTTCCGTTAAATTATACACGCACATTTTCACTAGGCCGAGGACGACATGCCACAATTCTTTCCTCAAAATCAGCCTCACGGTGGCGCTATAACAGGCCAATTCCTGTTTTTAGCTATAACTGCATCGATCTGTATACAACTTATGTATGCACACATGGAAAAACATTGTACCTGCATCCCTCCAACACGAACCTCCGGCCCAAATCTTCCTCAACAGCCTGTTATAGCGCCACCATGAGGCCACAACCTGACCTGCCCTGGTGGAGACCTGTGCCGATTGGCACTTTGTCTAGTTCTTTTTGATAACACGTGAAAATAATTGTAGACGGCTAGCCTCCTGCAGAGTAGGAAGAGTTTTCCATCGTCAACTCTATGTCAGCTCTAAGTGTGCATGTCAACTGTCTTTGACTCCCCAGGGGCACATTTTTAAGACAATAATGAGAGAATCGATGAGCTGAAAGAAACCCGCTGTGAGTGTTAACAAAACGCCCGGAGAAGCCACAAAAACACGTTCCCCTTTAAGTTCTGAACAGGATAGGACAGCACAACAACATACAAGTTCCAACAGGACCTGGGAGATCATAACACACGGTCACAAACAAGCACATGAACACCCACATGAAGGCCCGCCCAGTCGCCCCCGCCACACACAACTTGCACACAAACAACCGATGACTAAAAGCAAACTGTGTGTCTGTGTGTGTGAGAGAGTGTGTGTGTGTGTGTGTGTGTGTGTGTGTGTGTGTGTGTGTGTGTGTGTGTGTGTGTGTGTGTGTGTGTGTGTGTGTGTGTGTGTGTGTGTGTGTGTGTGTGTGTGTGTGTGTGTGTGTGTGCACGCGTGTGAGAGAGGATGAGACAAATGAGTGGGAGAGAGGGAGCGAGTTGTTACCTGCTACCTCTGCTGTAATCTCTTATTGAGGGAACACAGTTCAATTGTTCATTAAAACAAAAGTGCTCATTTTCCTATTCCATTTTTGGGGGGTCAATGTTTACACTCTCAGAGTAAAATGAACAGAATGTACTACGTACATCAAATTAAATTGCAGTGTAACCTAACCCATGGAATGCTAATAGGCCTACTAGACTAAGTTAACAACTTTACAAATTATCACTTTATCCTTACATAAGCCTGCGTTTCCCCTACTAATGAATTGGCAAAGAAAATGAGTTGGTAGAAGCCGTACACACAGTAAAATCCTTAGTTTTATTCTGAAGAATTGTAGAAATCTAACACAAAAAGGTACAAATGGAATCAAATGCACCCATAAGGGCCCATTTGGTTCCATGTGTACAATCTTTGGAGTTTGGAAAAAGATTCAGAATCCGAACAAGAAAAACTTCAAGGGTAGATGATGCGAGTACTGCTAAACACACCCAACAAACACAGCTGTAAGTAACACATACAGTAGCCTCAAATTTGGAAAGGAGCAATGAAAACTATCATTGAAATCCCTCCGAGATAACACCCTAATCCCAACTCTAAACCCGGGACAGGGCTTAAAGAGGAGGGCCACATCTTAAGAAGCCACCGCATTAAAAATGTGAGGAAACGAGGTCAGAGGGGGGAAAAAAATAACCATCCATTCCGTCAAAGACGAGCTTGCAAAGGAAAGATAAAGAAGAGGAAATGTGTGAATTCTATGTGAGCCTAAATGGAGCCAGAGAGAGCCGCTGTAAAGACTTGCCCCCGAGGACATGAAATATACTGTATGAGTCACTGCTGGAGCATGCATAACACCCCCCCCCCCCCATCCCGCACGCACGCACGCACAAACATATGCACATGCGCGCACAAGCAGCATGTACCATGATGATGTCCCCAGCTCGAAGGTTGAGTGCGGTGGGGTCGTGGAGGTTCCAGTAGTCCTTCACCGCCCTGACCTGCAGAGAACTCGATGCTTCTATGGAGAGAGAGAGAGAGAGAGACATACAAAGACAGAACGAAGGACAGAAAGACAAGAATAATACCAATCAGGTTGTTATGGTGCATGCTGAAATTGCTGATTGTCTTAACTCTATTCGCTATCGTGAGTGAGTACTGTAGGTCCAACTTCCTGATTGGAACCCAATGGAACAAGGATTTCAAATGGCTGGGTGCTGGAGCATCACAAGATGAAATGAATAGACCAAGATGGCACACCAGTTATTATAGTTGGGTTTATTACCACACAAACGCTTCCGGCAAGTCCCCCTTCTAGTGTGCTATAGTATAGGTGACCGTGACAAACAAATGTCCAAGTCAGTCGTACGCCATTTGTAATCAGAGTGTCACAGCAGTACCTCCCTGTTTACTAAGATCAATTAACCACTTAAACCCTATATAATTTTGACCGAGATCCCCCAGGGGTCTGTACATACAAAGTCTCCTCCTTTTTTCAATCGACACAAAATCTCTTTACCGAAAATAGCTCACAACTATAGCTCACAACTTTCTGCTATTTTCTGAGAACGTTCGCCATATGTTCGCCTATAATGACATCCCCCAGAAGGGATGGTAGTTTTCATGTGGTTAAATTAAAGAAAATATAATTCAAATAATAATATCCCCATTTTACAAAAAACGACAAGAAAGAAAGTGACAATTCTTCAACCCTTCAAACCTGTTGGCATCATTCTAAGTACTTCTGCGACAGCCGGGCTTGCAAACGGACTGGCCCTGTGTTGAACAAATTGATTGGCTATGATATGGCACACTGAGGAAGGGAGTCTTGCCTGATGCGATAGTGCTGCAATTAACTATTTTAATTGGAGTGATAGCGCCCTGGACTTCGGTTTGATTAAGTCCAACGTCCTCACATGTCCTGCCTCTCTCTGTCTCGTCCTGGAATCGTATCTTCGTTAAAAACTACAGCAAACTGAGCAAAGCATTAAAAAAGGGGGGAAAAAACGGCTACTGTTATTATCTGAAGTGCTGTACTGACCTCTGAGCAGCTGTTTGATTTCCTTGCTTGCGGTAGAAGTGGTGAACTGGTTGACGATGTCCAGAGCCGTCTGGTTGTATGTGTTGCGCATGTTCACATTGATGCCCGCCTGGAGGCGCACACACACGCACACGCACACGCACACGCACGCGCGCACACACACAGCCGCACACATGCACACAGAGAGAAAGAGACTCAAGAGTAAGCACTTAACACAATAACACACTCCCCTCTGTGTGTCAACAACTGCCTTTTATATTAAAGAATAACATGAACACTGTCTGTGTCATTTTAAGTGAAAGTACAGTATAGGAAGAACTACTGATTTGGATAGAGAATAGATACATTTATATTATTACATTTATATTTCCTGACTTTACCAACTCGTGATGTGACGAATTGACAGAGAAAAAGTTACCGGTACATCAACCTAGCTAACACAGTGACTAACAATATATCTGCCTGACTGAGAGTTGCACAATATTGTAATATATCATATATTTTTTATATTACTTTTCTCACAGGAAGTGATGATGACATTTCTCAATATCTGAAAGTTGAATTTTCATTAATTTACCTGCCTTCGTGCTGCCTTTGATTGAGTTACATTTCTTTTCTTTTTCTTTTGCACTGTAACTAAATCTAATATTTGTATAATCATATTTCCTTTGCTTGTTGTTCTGAGTACTAGATCAGCATCCTACAAGCACAGTCCAACTCCATGTTGATATCTCTTCTAATACTGTGATTGAAATAGCTAGTGATTTGATTTGAATTGATTTAGCACAGTATAGAACAATACAATAAAGCATACAAAAAAAGGAAAAATTAATAATTTAAAAAAGGGAAAGTGCCAGGAGGAGGCAAGAAGACACAATATACATAGAAGATATTAGAACAAGATATAAATAATGTCCAAGATACATGATTGCCGTATATTAAAAAATATATAGAAAATCTATAACATGATTCAAAATACTTGATAATCTAAGAAAGACATGATTAGAGACGAGAAGAGAATAGAAAAGACAAGACATGTCAATCAGAAAAACCTTCAATTTGTTCTTATACAAGTCCAGAGAAGAAAGTTGTGAAAATGTGAACCAGTAGAATATTTGTCCCAGAGTGTAGTACCTCAGAAAACTGACTAGTACGATAAGGCCCCCCCCTTGGGTGGAGATGTGTTGCCTGTCTAGTGTTATATTTGTGTACTTGAGAATGTGTTTGAAAGTAATTTCTAACATGGAGTTGGGGGCATATTTAAGCTTGTAAATAAAAATGCAATTTTTTTTAGTACAAATTAGTGCATATTCTGACTGTATTGTTGTTCTCAACATTGTGCCTGTCTGTGCTTACATCGAGCAGCAGCCGCACTGCTTCAGTCTTGCCATAGAGGGCAGCCTCGTGCAGCGCGGTCCCAGCTTTGGTGGCTCTGTTGATGTCAATACCAGCTTTGAGAAGCAACCTGAAAGTCAGAAAAAACAACACTCACATAAGATGCAGTAGGTAGAATCACTCAACTACTGCATAGAGGCAGATCGTTCCACTCAAATGACATATCTAATTAAGTCATGAGTCCCCCATCCACACGCGTATACGCACTCACGCACAGACATTAACAAATCTTTCCCTTTCTGGCACTGTAAGAGGTCCAGATGTTGGAAAGCTTCGGGAATTCTATCCAGACAGCCATGCAGGTCGGCGGTCCTGGGCTATATGCTGGCTGTGGAGAAGGTTGTGTGTCTGTTCTGAGGAGGTAGAATAACTCAATGCCCTGACACTGCAACCCACTGTTCCGTTGGTAGCGAGTAGCTGACATGACAAACATCTGCCTTCTCGCTGTGGACTGACTGCGAAAAGGATGTGTCGCTGTTATCTCAAACCTTCACGGGAAACCTAGAATTCTGAGAGCCTCTGTTCAGCGTTCCCCTGCTAAAAACACCAAGCTGGCCTACAGCCATGGGAATATTATACCTGTACTGTAGAATATACCTGTACTGTATAAGTGGGAGAGGATCTTGCTGACAGACACACTTTATTTTGTGTCGATTCGTTGATGTAAAAAGTAAATAAATTAATAAATTAACAACAACAACAACGACGTGCTTCTCAATTATTCGGTTAAAGAGGAATACTACTAATTTTCAACATTTTACTATGTCATTAATATACCTTAGAGTTGTTGTGCGGAACTGGAGGTCTGAAACGTGATCATATAGCATTACAAAGTACATCTTTGTGATGTCACTGAGATGTACTTCGTGATGTTTGATCACGTTTCAGACCTCCAGTGCTAGGCAACACAGAATGGGGGGGACTTTAAATTATTTCCACACAACAACTCTAAGGTATATCAATGACATTGATCAAAATGTTGAAAATGAGTGGTATTCCACTGTAATAATTGGGGTCCCGAGCCACAGGTTGAGAACCACTGTACTATAGTCCACATGGCAGGCCAGGAGGCCGAGGCATCCGTGGGAGGTTTGCATGAGGGAATGTCGTGAATTAGGGAGGATGGGAATCATTCTCAGCCTGTCTGGGAAGTAGGGTGGAGCTGCTTGGCTACATTATACATACACATTGAGACACGTGTGTACGTGTGCATGCACACACACGCACACACACACACACACACACACACACACACACACACACACACACACACACACGCACACAGCAGCATATTCATTATACACACTTGATAAGGCGAGTTGGCCGTTGAGGAGGTGCGAAGTATTTGAAAGATGAAGGATGTGTGTGTGTGTGTGAGAGGGACGGGTGAAGACAAGAGCAGAGTGCACGTGAGCTGCTGCGTCTGTGATCTGTCGAACCTGATGATGTCCTTGTGTCCGTTCCGCGCCGCCAGGTGGAGGGGCGTCGTGGAGGCGGAGTCTACGCCGCCACGCCCCTCTCCCTCCAGCAGGGTCGCCACCATGTTGCTGTTCAGCAGCAGCTGAGCCACCTGGAGGGGGGGGAGAGGGAGAGGGAGAGGGAGAGGGAGAGGGAGAGGGAGAGAGAGGGGGAGAGAGAGAGAGAGAGAGAGAGAGAGAGAGAGAGAGAGAGAGAGAGAGAGAGAGAGAGAGAGAGAGAGAGAGAGAGAGAGAGAGAGAGAGAGAGAGAACCAAGACATCAGATCAGAGACACATAATTCCCACGGATTACAATTACCCAAGGAGAGTTTTAAAAACCTCCCATATCTGTTGGGTGAAGTACAACAATGTGCAAACACAGCAGCAAACATTTGTGAGCTGCTGTGGCAGGAGAAGGACGTCAAATGGAACACAACCACATTAAGGCTTTTTATAGTTTCACAAGATAGTATTACTCGAGGTGTTAATGTAACACGGCTCTGTTTACACCTTTATTTTATTCCTATTTATATTCACTATTTATTTGTACACGCACGCGCAAACGCACGCGCACACACACACACAGTTCCTGTGTCAATAGACTAAATCATACATGGGCCCGGGGGCCACATGCGGCCCTCACCATCATGTAATGCGGCCCTCAGGTTAATATCCGAACATTGTACTTGTACTAGTATTAAAATGTTATTGTCTAGGTTTTTTTATGTCCAATGTATTTGTATTTCATTCATAAAGTCAACATAACTATAACTAAATGCATTTGATTTTTTTTTTATATATCTTCAGGATTCCAATTCAAAAATGGCAAACAAAAGAATCAGGATTTCAATTCCCATTCAATTCCCAGAAATCTCTATGACGTATAATAAAAATCACACCCCTGTGAGCACAAATATAGCAAAAAATAGCCGATCTACAAGCTCAAAACGCGTCGCACTGCGACGCGTTTTGAGCTTGTAGATCAGCTATTTTTTGCTATATTTGAATTGAAATCCTGAATCCTGTGGCTCCAATGGAGTGAGTGTGGAAATATTGTGGCCCTCTCTATCGTCAAAGTTGCCCACCTCTGGACTAAATCCTGCCATTCTCTACCAGGCAAACGGCAAACTCAGATCAGAGTGCCAGAAGAGTTAATGTAATAGGCATGGAGAAATGCGTGCGTGCGTGCGTGCGTGCGTGCGTGCGTGCGTGCGTGCGTGCGTGCGTGCGTGCGTGCGTGTGTGCGTTTGAATCGAATCTGCATTACAGGGACAGCTATACATTTCACAAGGCTTATCCACAGATGTCACAGGGAGACAGACTGCAATGCGCAATCCCTTTAACTTCACTGCATGAGGCCATGAGCGCTCAAGTGTGTACACGTGTGCGTGTGTGTGTGCGTGTGCATGAGCGTGTGCAAAAATGAGGACTTGAACCCCATTTCTCCTTATCTCAAACGAGCTTATTTTAGCGGACCGGTTAATCTAAGCTATGTGAGATGTTTGACACAGGCCTAGCCCTCGCAATCACATTGCCCTTTGTAAGACATGGACAAATATACACACACTCTCTCACTCTAGCACAGCAATATATACAAAGTCCACGCAGTCACCACTTAGTCTGGGGCTTTGATCCGAGGGTCTGGCATGAAGATGGAGGTGACAAATGTTTATAACGGGATCACAAAGACTTCATGAGTGTGAAAGAGAGCCATAAAAGCTACTGGGCTGACTATCGTGCGCACACGCACGCGACACATTGTCTTTACTAGAATGGACAATTAACAGCTTTGTTCATTTGTTTTACGAGCAAGTACCACATCATCAATCAAGACGATAGTGTGGTACAGTGAGGACCCATGGGGCGTTCACAGAACATGGGGGGGGGGGGTGCTGAGGTGCTGTACGTTGGGGGCTTAAGTGAGTTTCATATTGGATGGGGGAGCTGGCACTGAACTTAACTAATATTTAGTATATGAAAGAAGTGATCCGAAGTGATCCGAACACTACAAAAAGGTAAAAGAAATAATCCTTGAAGCAGTTAACTTTTGTACCTCCACAGAGCACCTGATTGATTTATTTATTTAGTATTTATTTTCCTACTTGAAGTGTGATTAAGGGGATATGCAAATAAATCTGACACACATGCACGTGCTGTAACTGTACGCACACCCTGTCGCACACAATCACACACACAGACACCACATACCTTCAGTCTGCCAAACTCACAGGCCAGATCTAGGGGGGTTTTCTTAGACTTGTTCATCAGGCAGGGATTGGACTGGTGCTGCAGCAACATCTCCGACTGCCAGAGAGAGTGACAAATGTGACAAATCAAAGACATCAGAGAATCATTCTTCCCTACATTTAAAGAAAAATATGAAGAGTTTGAATACACCATTAATAACTCATCACTTCGATATGTTCTGGGAGAACTGTCCAAATCCACGTTCTTGGCAGCAAAATACGTGTGGAGTTGTCATCAACTGAGGGACAGCCAGTGGACAGAAGAGACAGGTATATCTGGCTGAACGGGGTCACTAAGTTGCTGTTATCATCGTCTCTGTTTGTTCATTTATTTTCATTGTTACTGTATCGCTGTATGTATTGTTGTTCATTATTGTTGGGATGTCTGTTGTTCACTTGTTGTCTATGTGTGCGCAATGTTGCGATTTCTTTATGTATGCTTTGGCAATGTTTGTATGTTTGTGTTGGCACAAATCTACGTCATATTTGGCGGACATTTGACCTAATTTCTCCTTTCATTGTCAATGGCAAATATTGAGACGTGTGGGGACAAAAGCTGTAGGAGGGGCTAGCGCCCCTCAAAAAAAGAAAGATTATTCAACACTTTCAAGACACTTCGTGGTGCGCTGCGAGCTTGTACATCTGCTATTTCGCCTTTATTTTATATTTTTATAGAGGGATAGATAGTGGGCTGACAGGAAAAACGGGAAGTGAGATGGGGGGGGTGACATGCAGTATGCGGGAGTCAAACCAGCGGCACACTGCCCGACTGGATTACCAGCCAAGGTGCCTGGACCGCTGAGCTGAGCACTGAGCTGTGACCCATTGTGAGCTTGTAGATCTGCTATTGTCAGTGCACGACATCCGCACACAAATCATTATTATAGCGCGGGCCTAAAGAGGGCCTTGTCCGGGTTCGCTACACAGTAGTATGCAACCTTTACGCTCCACGCGCCAATCATCCCCGCTGGCCCTGTGCGTGAATCCATGTGTTGACACTGTGTCTTCTGAAGAGAAGGCATCACATGACACCTTCAGCGCCAGTCCTCCGTGGGCACTGGCAACTAGCCAGTGGCAAACTTGTGTTTCTGTAACCCCGGAAGAGGTTGTATTTTGCACACTGTCCGAGTTCAATGAACACTTAGGACTTTACTGTGTGCGTGCGTGCGGGCGGGCGTGCATGCGGGCGTGCGGGCGTGCATGAGCATGCGTGTGCGTGCGGGAGTATGTGTACGTGTAGCCGTGTATCCAGTGACATATTCCAGGAGGACAAATGATGACTTTGCCAGGAAGGAATGTGTGTGTCCTGTCCGTGTGTGTGTGTGTGTGTGTGTTCAGAGTTCAGAGTTCAGACCCATTTACGCTGTGGCGCACAGGAGAGCATTACTTTGTAGGAAAAAAAATCCCTGTGTCAAGGTATTGTTGGTGGACAAAGCAGGCTGAGACACAAAGGAGATATATTTCACCAAAAGAGGAGGACCATGCAGTAAGGGCATGAAATCATGCCTTCGGCTGCATAGTGTCCATATCCAGATCTGCGTGACGCAGACGCACGCCTGTGTGTGTGTGTGTGTGTGTGTGTGTGTGTGTGTGTGTGTGTGTGTTTGCACGCACCACTTCATAGTGTCCGTACTGGGCAGACAGGTGCAGGGGTATCTGTCCGTCATGGGACGATGAGTTGACTGAAGCACCGGCTCTCAGCAACAGTAAGACAGAGTCTGCTTTACCCTGCCATGCTGCATAGTGGAGGGGACGCATGCCTGCAGAGAGAGAGAGAGAGAGAGACAGAGAGAGAGAGAGTAAAGGAAATTACATGGGAAGGCAGCGGGAGAAAGAAAAACAACGTATTGTACCTGCGAAGGAAAATTTTAAAAAGGCAGAAAAAAAAAAATCATCAGGAAATTGAGTGCATTCCAACAGGAAAAACAACAACTGTAGTTACATTTTTAGACTAATGGTGACTTTTGTCCCTTTATATCTTCTCACTCAACTCAAACTCTTGAGTTGAATTAAATTATATAGAGCACATTAATGACAGAGGCCGACCAAAGTGCTATACAACACAGCAGGAGAAAAACAACAATGACGCAAAAGATATGCGACGAAAACATGCAGCAAAAACTAAATAAACAGGCTAAAATATGCACAGCAGAAAATTATGAGAGGAAAACAAGTTAGCTGTGCTCAAAGGCCAAAAGCGAACTTTTTCAAAGCCACATATTCACATGAGAGATAAACAAACAAACACATAAGACGCTGGCAGGGACGTGCAGAGAGCGTTATAGAGGCAGAAAATAGCAGATCTACAAGCTCACAACATGTCGCGCAGCGACGCGTTGAGAGCGTATAGATCAGCTATTTTCGGGGCGTACGACATGGATTTCTAAACAAATTTGTCCAACGCAAAATACTGTGTTCAAGTTCAGGAGACATCGGGGGGGGAAAGCAATTCTCCTGAATGCTGCCTTCCGGTATGGCATGGAAGGAAAGGAGTGTCCTTTTGCATTTCTATCACCGTGGTAAATGCTGCATTTGTGGTCTGGAATAAGGGCAGTTGTTTTACAGACGGGTAAAAGGGGCAGGGGCTGAAGCCCCCTTTGATGTCTAAGGCCTCACTCACACCTAAGACACACGCAAGACACACTGTGTGTCATGGCCGCCTCAATGCATTTCCAATGGGAGTCACATGGTTTGAAGACACAACCTTGTTGCATGGGGGGGGGGGGGGCAGAAGACAGCCATGCAACAGCCATGCAACACGGTTGTGTCATGAAACCATGTGACTCCCATTGGAAATGCATTGAGGCGGCCATGACACACAGAAGACACAGGACCCAAGTGTGTCTTGCGTGTGTCTTAGGTGTGAGTGAGGCCTACAGTATGTGTGTGCACGTCCCTGGGCGCTGCTGGGGGTTTACCATTGATGTCCTTGATGTCCACCGTGGCCTGGGCGTCCAGCAGCAGTGACAGCAGCTCTGTGGTGCCGGTCAGAGCCGCATGGTGCAGCGCCGAAAAGCTGATGGAGGACCACCAACAGAAAGGAGAGAGACAGGCCAGAGACATACAGGGGGGGGAAGACAAAGGACCAGAGGGGTTATAAATCTGGCTGATTACTTCACAGGCGCATGAAGCTCTCTGCAGCGAAACTCTTGGGATTAGATCAGAGCCGTGTGCGTGTGTTTGTGTGCGTGCGTGCGTGCGTGCGCCCCCCATCAAAACTCATACTGGTATACGTGTGCGACGTGTGGATCTCCGGGTGTCAGGTCACAGTATATTCCTGCAGTGGAACAAATTGAAGGCATAAATTCCTGGGTATGAATTTGCTTGCCTGAGGCCAGAGATGCACAGTGTGGTATTAAGACACTGATTGTTGACCCTCTGAGCCAAGTGAGAGGGCTGAGTTACAGCCATGACGGACACGCCTCGTCCTCCTGGCTGTCGTCCTATTTGGTCTACACATGTATAGAGATTCTGTATTACATTTCCTGAAAAGTAACAGTTTTGGACAAATCGGCAATGCCTCTTTTCTGATACATGGCTTGTGTGTGGGTGTGCGTGTGTGTGTGTGTGTGCGCGTGCGCGTGTGTGTGTGTGCGTGCATGTGTGCGTGTGCGCTTGTATTGCCATCCCAGGAGGAGTTCATTGCTAGTTGGATGACAGCCTGTAGCATCGAGGGACTTTGATACACCTCCTTCAAAATTTCAACATTTGAACTTTCTACACTCGATGTACGCACAGAAAGAAAGTAGTGCAAAGTCTGATTTATGAAAGTAGGCAAAATAGCCTGGAGATTTGGTGTCAGATTGCAGACTTGTGTTTGGGACTATGGGGGTTGCAGTCATTAGCGAGAGAGAGAGAGAGAGAGAGACTGTATGTGTTGCGACGCTATCACACTGTGTCATCTCATCTCCAGCCAGAGCTTATCTCTGAAGTTGTTTGGGCCTCCTTATACTCCTCAGTCATAAAACCATCCATCCCTCCATCCTTTACTGAGTAGGTTTTCTGTCTGTCTTTTGTCTACAATCCTCTCTTCTTTATCCGTTTCCCATCTTTACAACACAGTGAGGAGAATATACAGGCACGCACGCACGGACGCTCACACACACACACACACACACACACACACACACACACACACACACACACACACACACACACACACACACACACACACACACACACACACACACACTTGTTGGCCTGATGTCTAGTCCTTCTTGTGTTCCTTTATCGCAAGTTTTCTCTCCTCCTCCCTCCCTTCCTTTACGTGCACACAGACAGACACCACCACTCATTTCGACTTCATTGTACAATGATAATGACAGACTCTTGCGACGTGGTCGTACGACGAAACACAAACTACCCAGAGCGGCGTGGGGGTACTTCAACTTCAACAGCCCTATTGTGTGTCAGGCCTCCCACATGCCGGACCGACCCTGCATGTGTGGACACACACAGGTCCTCCAACGTCAACTCAGGCACACAAACGACCAGCACAGCCACCCACAGTCTGCTTTTCAGAAGGGTCTGCTTTGTTCATCCGATGGCCTACTTCGATACCTCGAACCCAGAGCCGCCATTTGAGAGTGAATGTTATGACACTCCCATAGACTTCCACTGTAAACAGAGCATTATTCATATAATATTCAATGGAGTGTATCGCCATGCATATAAAGTCAGTGGCAAAGTGAGCTTAACGTTGCTTAACGCCATTTAATGCAATCAGATAGGACTTCTCTGTTTGGATGTGTGGGCTGTCAAGGCCAGACAGTCGTTTTTTGCCACCCAGTAGGCGTTCCCGCATAACGTCCGGGTATGATGATGATATCACGGCATTGTCCCAACATAAATCTACGTCAGAGTATAGACAAAAACAAATCGCATAGTATATTGTACATACCTACATAAACAAAGAAAAGACAGACATACAATGTCAATAACCATTGCGAAATGCGAACCATGAAAAACATTACAGCCTTAGGATGGCATAAAATAACATCTTTTTGACTTGGAACTTGTGTCAGTGTGCCCAGAGATAACAAGAACAAGAATCATGACGGAAGCAATGCTTGGCATTGGGAAAACAACGTTGTTCCAAACACTACTGTATAGTTCCAAACATTGAATCCTCATAATAGGTGTAGATGAAGCAAGACACGAACCACATGATGGCATCGCCGGGAGATCAAAGAGTGTCGTAACTCTCTCTGTCAATGGGTCTGCTCTGCACTAACCAAGCGGGTCATGAGTGCACGTGTGCGCGTGCGTATGTGTGTGCTTGGGTTATGCGTCACTGTGTGAAGAGAAAATACAAACATGATCTAAACCCCCCTGGCTTGGGGTGTAGCCTATATAATACAGCCGGCACTATTCATCCTGCTATCGGAGCAGCGCGTCAATCAGACCCAGGGTGTCACGGCGTGACTCTTCCATCGTCGCATTCCTCTGACTTACATGCAGCGTTAACCTCAGCTATGCAGGCGTGAGCACACAGGTCCAACGCACGGCTCGTCGTGCACATGACAGTGACACACAGACACATATTACACACGCATGCGGGGCGGTATACTGCACGTCGTCACGCCAACACGTACACCCTCTCACACTCCCTTCGCCCATTAAGTCCTGAGGCCGATTCTACGAATGCGCTCAGTACTAGTTCTCAAACCTTTTCGTGATTCAAAATGATTCAACGTTTTTCTTTTTTTTTCCAACACTTTCAAGATTTTTCGAAGCTGTTCAAAAGTATCGGATAAGTAATAGCCGACGCTAAAATCGGACACGGATGCGTTACCGGTTTTACGGGTTATACGTATTTTTGGTATACGAGTTATTTTCGGTGCGTGACATTACTGACATACTGTAGTGTGCATTGCAACCATGTACTGTATGTATATATATATTTTTTTTAATATTTTTTATCCCATGATTTTGTAACACATTTTTCACCCCTGTGTCAATTATCTAATGTGATCCTGGGCTCTACACACCCTCCGCCAACCTGGGGAGAGCAACGGACTTGAACTCATGCTTCCTTCATGCATGAGTGTCCAAGTTTCCCTGGTTGGACGTAGTGCGTGGAAGGAACACGTTATTCCAACCAGTTCCTTTCCCCTCCATCAGTATGTACAGTATATAAAAGAGAGTCTAGTGTTAGTTTACCCATCAGAGTCTTGGTAGTTGATGTTGAGTCTCTTGGTGGAGCCCAGCAATTCTGGAAAACAAAATAAAGGGAGAGGGAGGGAGGGAGGAAAGAGACATGGAAAAGGTCCATTTAGTATTTGTCTTTTCCAGTGGTGGAAGGTAACTAAGTACATTTACTTAAGTACAATTTTGAGGTATTTGTACTTTACTTGAGTACGTCAAATTTTCTGTATTATTTTTACATCACTACATTTCAGAGGCAAATATTGTACTTTTATGTCCACTACAATTATTTGAAAACTTTAGTTATAGTTACTTTGTAGATTAAAAAAATAAACATATACATGAACCACTTCAGCCCTATATACATTTCGGCCATTTGAAAATAGCAGATCTACAAGCTCACAATGCGTCGCGATGGGACATTCTGCATAGTGAGTACTTTCTACTTTTGGTCCTTTAAGTACATTTTGATGCCGATACTTTTGTAGTTTTAGTCAAGTACATTCTAAATTCCTGACTTTTACTTGTAACAGAGTAGTTGTGGATTGCAGTATTTTTCCTTTTTTTACATTTCTATGACATATACATTACATACACTACATTCACACACACACACACACACACACACACACACACACACACACCCTCACACACACACACACACACACACACACACGCACACTGCACTTGTGTAATCAAAATAATAACAAGACAACTACATTATAACTGCATTGCAGTATTGATACTTTTACCACTGGTATTTGTCTTTTCATCAGACCAGCGATCCCAACACCCTGACAGGACCTGTGTGTGTGTGTGTTTTCACAGCAGGATCACACTTGTTCCTCTTTCCGGCGTCATCACCCCTTTCTTCAAACAAACCTGACAGCCCAACTCAAGCAGGAGTTTTTCCCTCACATCTCGCTGCCTCTCCCTTCCTTCAACCTCCTCAAACTGAGTCATAACTCATAAACCAATCTTTGCTTTGCAGAAATCACAGTTCACCCATACTGTAGCTACCTTCTAATTATAAATACGTAACATTTGAAGTGTGAACCAGCTGTCTTTATTTTTTTTAAACAAATGTTTTGTCTCGACACTTACCTCCCAAAAGACAGGCTACTTGTCCCATGACTCATCCATTCATCTTTGGATCCGTCCAACAGGTTAACATCTAGTCACTCACTTCACTAATTTTCTCGCTTATGCACTTATTTCCACATGTTCTCCATGGTTCAACCCATCAACAGGACCTGCATGATACCATTTCCAACCCAGCCTGTCTCAGTGGGAATCCATTCCCACAGGAGCATCACTCATGCCTGGTCAATATCGGCCCAACGATCTCTTTCCAGCCACCAGCCATTCTGAAGACCTGGCTTTGCGTACTGTGAACCGCTATTCTCCCCATAGGCCATGGCCCAAATTATAATTAAGTTAGACTATATACAGTCGCTACAGGGCCAAATCTACAAATAACCATGGCTAGTCCTCCTTCCATCTCTACGGTTCCTCTCTCATTCCATATTTCAGTACATTGTGCCACAGAGTTCACTAAATATCCCCAAAAAACATCCTACTGTACAGGGCATCTACTGTATAGGGAGTGGGACCACTGTCAGTCCCACACCCAAGCAGAGCTGCCAACTGCAGTGCCAAGGCGTCTGCTGAATACAGAGCCATTCATAGGAGTCAAGCCCGCTCACGGTTTTCTCTCCCACTCCTGTGAGAAAATCACAGCCGTGTGGGGGAAAGAGAGGCACAAAACAGAGAGAGAGAGAGAGAGAGAGAGAGAGAGAGAGAGAGAGAGCAATGCAGAGAAACAGTGGGAGAGGGTGATATTCAGATTTGTTACATTGCTTTGTTGAGTGCTCGCGTCTGACTGGTCAAAATCGTGGCATTCTGCGGTCTGTTATTTGATGATAGCAGCTCCTCTGTTCTCAATAACAGACCACTGCAGGTTGTTTTTTTAAATCACTATTCCAAAAAACTACTTTCTGGTCTTGACAGCCCATAAATTCGAACAGAAAAAAGTCATATTTTATTGCATTAAATTACTTTAAACTATGTTAAATTAACTTTGCCACTCACTTTGCCACTCGATCTGCCATTCACTTTATACATGCGCATACCCTCTATACATCTAATTATTGATTGTGCTTGTAAGTGGCCAGGTAATAATAGGGATAATACATTATATTGATATTATTTTATATTCCCTTAGCGGACAACAATCACCACTAATTTCAATACCATGCACACAACATAATTATTAATTCTCTTCACAATCATGTTTATTATTATATGACTATGGTATCTAGCATTTCCTATCAGTGTGTTGGTTGGTCCCCCCAGGTCATCGTGACATCACGTGACATCAGCCACCATATGGTGCCCATCAGCCGGGCCTAGCAGCCGGCGACAACTATAGTTCTCAACAGGCCCGGAAATTAAGGCCCGGCCCTACCTGGGCCCTCATCAAACCCTGTACCATCAAGACACTGCCCCCAATGCCCCCCTTAGATCTCCATATATGGAGCTGACCTTTTCTGACATTCCATAATGTTGATCTGACCTCATCACACCCTGTACACTCAAGACACGCTCCATATATGGCCAGTGCACGCCACCTCGTGGTCGCTTCTCACCCTCGTGCGTGCGTGCGTGCGTGCGTGGGTGCGTGCATGCGTGCGTGCTTCCAGCTTGGCACACCTGTTTCCAGTCCCCTCATCTCCCTCACCTGCCTGCCATCAACCTCCACAGTATTTAAACCCTGGCCTTCGCTCCAGTCACCGCCAGATTGTTTCACAACCGCCTGCAGTGTGTGGTCACACTTCTTGCCAGCTAGAATATACTACTTGTTTTGTATTTTGCTCCTTGTGATTTTTGTCTCATTGACTTCACCTCTGCCTCAGTGACCATGCAAACCCTGCTGCCACCAGCCTTGGCTTGCTCATCACCACGTCAACTTTGTTTCAATAAACAAACACCCTTCCACTTTTTTGTGTTCTGGTTTTGGGTCCGACATAAAAATATGTCATAAGAAAAAGAAATAAAAAGCTTAAATAGACAATCTACAAGGTGTTGTGAGCTTGTCGGTATTTTAGAAATTCTTTTAAACTATAAGTTCTGAGTTCCCAGAACTCAGGGTTAGTACCACCTAATGAGCAGGGCCCAAATTCTGAGAGATGAAGTGGGTGCATAACCCGAAAATGGGTCCTGACCCACAGCACTAACTGACACAAAGAATTAACAATGACACTTTGCAGATTACACAGAACGCTCGCTGAATGACAGAAATCTGTTCAGAATTACGTGCAGGATCTCACTCAGGGCCACGCACACGTCTCAATGTACTGTAGCAGTACTGTAGCAGGCTACGACAACATTACATTACAACATGTTTGTCTTAGTGATGACAACATGCTCCACTACTTTTCTGTGTTCACTGTCCAATGTGTCCATAGATTTGTCTCCATAATATTATAGTTTATCTACTCTGTTTACACTGTAATGATTTAATGAGTCATTTACATTCAGTGCAAGTGGTATGGTTGCAATGAGGCATGCAGGGTACGTGGGGGCCTAATGGATGGGCCCTTCTGCGCTGTGTTTGGGGGAGAATGGGTCCATTTTTTCCCCTCATGGCAGGAGAGAGATGGGAATGGACATGCAGCAAATGGCCTCGAGTCAGATTCAAACCGAGGCCAGCTGTGCAAGACTAAGCCTTAATGGCATGCTCTCTACCAGGTGAGTCACCGGGCGCCCCATGGGGGCCAAGAAGTCACGTTAAACTACAAATGGTTTACTGTACGGCCCTTGGTTACTGTATATACCCAGGAAAAGGCAAAACCATTTCCATCATGGTTTTCATTTGTTTGGGTAAAGAATATTCATATTGTCTGTGATAGTAAATGATGATTGCCAAATCAAGGCTCTATTTGATCATAGTGACGATACACCTGCGGATGAAACATTGACAAAGTGGTCAGACACCTCTCCTCATGGGGAACGGCTGACTTCTGGCACAAAGACCACACATGGTTGAATTTATTTCCTTGTTTTTTCCCCCTCATTTTCTGTACTTGGTTTCGCGATCCACACCAAATCTCTTTGCCCAATGTAAAGTAGCCAATCCACAAGCTCAAGATCACGTTGAAAACACAGTGCTTTCTGCTTTGTGAGCTTGTGGATCTGCTATTTCTTCCTGAATGTTTTCCCCCCAGAATAGGGATGCTATGGGGTTCAAGTGTGCTTAACCCTCAGATGAAGTCTGAAAGGGCATTGTGGGGGACTGGGCAATGTCAGACGGGGCCTAAACTGTCCCAGTGACAGTGTGCGGAGAACGCCGCCTTTCAGGAGTTCCAGTTACAACACACGCGAGCGGCGGGCATTCCTGGCATTGCACGCCCCAACACACCATCCTACTCACTCTGAGGGAGACACTGAATGGATCTCTATCTTCTATTCTCTCGACTCCCGGGCCCTCGTTCTGCTGCTCCCCCCTCCCTTCCTCTACTATGTTTTCAGACGGGGGAGGTTCGTGGACAAAGACATATTATACATTATACAACAGGTCGTTTAGAGGAAGCAATCCGATTGGTTGAAGTAGCCATCTATAGCCGTGCTTCAAACGAGATTGATGGAACGCAGGGGAGCCGACTGGGTTGCAATGCTAGTGATTTTCTTTGAACATTTTTGGTTAAAAAAAATAAAGATTTTTCCCCCCCGCTGCTTACGGAACTTGCCTGTCGGCTCGTTCCTGCAGCAACGCAGGCGTGCCATTAATGACGGTAAAGCACAGCCTCTCATGTAATGTAATTGCTTCATTAATTAGGGGGGTCCTTGACATGAAAATGCTTGAGAACCACTGGTTTAAACAACACACTGTAGGAAACAAGCCCAAATAATCAACTACACTTTAAGCACCTCCTCCCCCCCAAAAAACCCACAACTACAAATATTTACAAGCGATTTTACAGAAAAACAAGCCCAAAGTTGCTTATACAGTAATAAGCGGACATGGAGACACTGTCTCCTACGCAACAAAATCATGGTGTGTTTATGTGTGTGTGTGTGTGTGTGTGTGTGTGTGTGTGGGGGGGGCTTATAGTCTGTCATCAGATCAATTAAATTAGCAGCATGTTGACGGTGTGCGATCCCCCCTCTCCCCACGCGCTCAACCAACGTGATAATTTGCAATGCAATATACCTTCTGCAAAAACACTAAACCATTCATTTACTGTGTGCTGTGGGGGCGTTGTTCTCGAGACACAATTCTGTCTCTCTCTCTCTCTCTCTCTCGCACACACGCACGCCCGCACTATGCTCTCTGAAATTACACCCCCCCTCCCCTCTAAGACTAAGCTAGGAGAAGAAACCAGTCAAACGCTATCACCTATGAAATGAAATGATCAGCCATAATGTGTCATTTCGTCAAATGATACGTATAGCTTGCAGAGTTAGTTCAGTCAGATATACTTGAGCGGTTTCATGCTATGCTCATGGGCGCATACTGTATGTGTGTATTACAATTGTACTACACACGATTCATACGTCATGCGCTGACACATACGACTGTACAGCCATGCACAGCTCCAACGTCTTGATCAAATACGCGGACGACACGACAGTAATGGGCCTGATCGACGACGATGAAGAGACGGCCTACAGAGCAGAGGTTAATTGGAACACTGACACAGTGGTGCCACGAGAACAGCCTGGCTCTAAACGTCAGCAAAACCAAGGAGCTGATCGTGGACTTCAGGAGGCCAGAGAGAGAGCTATTATCATCGATGGTGCTGCAGTGGAGCAGGTCAGCGACTTCACGTTCCTCGGAATACACATCTCGAGGGACCTGAAGTGGGCCACCTGCAGCAAAAGTGGCCCAACAACGGCTCTACTGCCTGAGGCGCCTCAAGAAGTTCCGAGTGGGCCCCCCGCATCCTCAGAGCGTTCTACAAGAGCACCATCCAGAGTGTTCTGACGAGCGGCACCACTGCATGGTTCGGGAAACTGCACCGCCACAGAACGGAAAGCTTGTGTGGCTAAGGCTGAAAACACGTCATCAGGGACATCCATCACCCCAGCCATATAGCCTGTTCAAGGCACTGCCGCGCCCACGGCCGGGCAAACATTTCCAGAGCAGCACCACCAGACTCTGGAACAGTTTCTATTTGTCAACAATTAGCTGAACAAGAACTATAGGTCTGGTGACACTGCACAGACTGAACTGAATGTGTCTATTGTTTTAATAGAGACTCTCTATATTATTCATGTAGGCTTCATCAACTTATTTATTTACTGTATCTGTATCATGTAGTTTAGTCATGTACTACGCAGTACGCACTTTGTTTTTCTCTCTATCCTTTAACTGTAATGATGATTCACTCATGTTACTTGTAATGTGACAATAAAGATTTATTCTGATTCTGACATAGTATTCAGCTGACCAATAATATAATATAAATCTATTCCTGAGTTATCTGACTGAATGTTCTACTACCTTTTTTCACTGGCGAAAATCGAAAACTAGATAAAAACTAAATAAAAACTAAGCTATAGGCCTATATGATGACTAAAATACGGACAATTTCGTCAACAAATTAAAACTAGACTAGTGTGTGTGTGCGTGTGTGCGTGCGCGTGCGTGCGTGCGTGTTAAATCTGAAGCTCTGGCTTTCATTGGAAGGAAGGGGTTTCTGGGGTATAATCTTTTAACATTCACCTCTCAAGAGCAGATACTATGCAAACAAAGCCTGAGTGCGTATTGTTTTCAAATAGTTTTCATGTCATGCAGAGTTTTGTGAACGTCTCCAATGCCTGGGAGACCACAATAATAATTTGCCCACGAGCTGAGCTCACATTTGCTCAGTATGCAAAGTCCTGAGCACACACTTACGTCAAGTCAGTGGTGGAAAAAGTACTACATTTTTGAGTGGTGCAATCACTCCCTTACGGAGCTACTGTATGTGTGTGGGTGGGTGGCTGGGTATGAGCACGAAAACAGTTTTTCACCATCTGTGCGCAAACACACACGCACGTATTAACTGTATATATGATGCTTTCATTGGTGCCAGTACATTACAGTGACAGTATAGTACAGTACAGTACAGTACAGTAGAGGGACCGCCACACGGTAACTCTGTCACGTCGGAACCGGGCCTGGCCCCCTGGGCGTGTTCCTGGGGGTCTGGAACCCCCCCCCCCCTCATATAATTCAAATGGCCGAAATATAGGGCTGAAGTGGCTAATGTATGTTTTGTAGGCCTAGTAACTAAACTAAATAGTAACTAAAGTTTTCAAATAATTTAGTGAAGTAAAAGTATAATATTTACCAGTAAGTACTGAAAATTGGAAATAGATGCAGTAAGGTAAAAATTCCTAAAAATGTACAGTACGTGCCCACAACGCGTCATAGATAAGGGTCAATTTTTACACTCTGTGTCAAACTGAGGATTTTGCAGCTTGCAATCTTAAGAGTTAAAATGATACGCAGGGTTTTGTATTGTACTGAACTCATACTTTCCCCCGCCCGCAGACCTTAAGATGCATCCTGGACAGAACAAAAGCCATGTCATGGCTTTGATGTGCAGAAAACAGTCGGCTTGTATGGAGTAAAACACTCGATGAGGGGAGGGAAGACCAAGGACGAGAGGAGGAGTGGGCGGTGGAGGAGGGGAGGAAAAGCACACGGATGCATCTTTTCAGGTGAGATAAAGGGGAATTGTTTGGTGTGTCAGGTGTGTAAGGAGCAGCTGGGCACCGGCTTCTATATAAAAAAAAAGGCTTTCAGCAAAAAACATACATAATGAATAAGTACAGACTAAGAGAGACTATAGAGAAAAACTAAACAAACAACAACAAACAAAACAAGGCAAACACAAGCGCAATCCTGCTGCGTTTTAGCAAGTATTTTAAGTGGGTTTTTTATGTTTATGTTTCGGGGAAATGGAATTTTAAACATTCCACTCTTCTTTGATCATCAGGTGCTGAACGATCAACATACTGTATAGCTGCTGTCTAACTTTAGCTTGTGTTTGTGCGTGTAACTGTACCGATCGTACTGAAAAATAAAACCTTGTTCATCTGTTTCCTAGACCTATAGGACATACTTTACGTGGATAGTGTTCATCCTGATTCCTGATCCTAGCCACACTTTGTCAAGCTCAACTGCTGTCCTAATAAGAAACCAAACAAAACACACGAGGAGACGTCACAAGAGATATCAGTGGTCACTTACTGTACAAAATCAGCTGAAGTGAAGAAGGCTTGACTGGAGAGGACATGAGCTGCTATATATTGCTAGAGGATACAGTTTAGCCTGATTAGAATTCCATTAAAGATTTATTGTCCTCTCTCTCTCTCTAGTCACACAAATGTTCCTTGAAATGAATACAAACTGGAATTCTGAGCCGTTTCCACACAGATTCCTATCATCAACTTGATGATTCTAGAGCTGTGGCTTGGGACGACCCCCTTATAGCATGGTGAAGTGAGACGAGCTAGCGTGCGCACACACAGCGAAGCCACAGAGGCCCAGGGCACTAACCAAAATACAGAGCAGCGGAGCGGGGGGTAATTTAGGGCTGTCATCCATCTCTTGAGATAAATGGCGTGTGGTCAGGTAAGGACCTCATCAAGGCAAACACTTATCTGAGAACACATCGAACTGCCTCCAGGGATCAGTGCGAGGGTAAACACATGCCCCCGAACCAAACCAAACCAAACCAAACCAGAGACAAACCGAGACAGTTTGACCACAACCCACATGGTTCCAGGGAATGCCTACTGTAGTGCCTAAAGTCCTATACTTAATGTCACTACTGGTTGCCGACGGCCAGGTGGAAGCTCTTACGTGTGCCAGTACAAACTGATCTCCAAAACATGTCCGTTGAGTTTAACTTTGCTTTATTTACCGCAGTCATTTTCCTATATAACATACAGATACAATAATCAGAAAGAAACACTAACAAACACAGGCGACCAGCCCTCCTGAACACAGTAGAAAACTGTTAGCCTCTGCCGTCTGCCACTGGCAACACCTGTACCTGATCAGGAGCCTGGTTAAGTACCTGGGCTGGCCCAGACACTGACCAAGCTGCAGTGACACTGTCAATCAGCAAAACATTAGGTCATAATGGCTCTTACACCAGCCCCTATAACACTCAGAAAACATATGATTAGGAATGTGTCTCTTTCCTTCACATTACTACACACAACCTAAGGTTGTTTAGTGCGTGCGTGTGTGTGTGCAAGCTCTATTCAAAATCTACCTCCATGTGCAAATTTTTGTCTGTTTTCTTAAGTAATAATGGCAGGATTCTGCTGACGATATCACCTCATTTTGTGCAATGTTTTTTTACTACCCATTATCCGTCATTATTTTTTATAATTATCACAAAAGTGTTGAAGAAACCCAGCCTCCCTAGTGTTTAGTCTGTGTTTATGTGAACATCATTATAGCCTATACTCATCTGGACTCAGTTAAGCAAGCTTCCAAGGCAGGTGGGGAGGCGTGCGTGCGTGCGTGCGTGCGTAACATGCGCAACGTGTGCGCGCAACGTGCATGCGCGACGTGTGCCATAGAATGTGATTCAACTGGGACGCTAACTCTCAATGTGTGAAGCATCATCCAGCTCAAAGTGAGGACGAGAGAGAACTGCCTATTTCGGGTCACAGCTGTGATATCTTTTAAAAGAGAGAGACTTCCTTTGCATAACACACAGCTATGGTACTTAAGGAAAGAAGGTGATTATAGAGAGACTGAGAAAAACAGAGAGAGAAGGGGAGAGATTGGGAAGTGGCAATTAAGAAAAAGGATCAAGTGAAACAGTGTGATCTGTGATCTATACGAGCTGTGTGTGTGTGTGTGTGTGTGTGTGTGTGTGTGTGTGTGTGTGTGTGTGTGTGTGTGTGTGTGTGTGTGTGTGTTAGCCGGCCAGAATAGGGACGCTGGGTGTCGTTCAAGTGGTTAAATCCTAATTAGGTTGCCAGT